>NC_051292.1:15800452-16100452 GCF_015220745.1 Sebastes umbrosus | reverse complement strand
GTAGTTCAGGTCTGGTTCAGGTGGGATTAATTTCTGATTTGATTGCATGTTGGATTTACCAAGAAGATTTTCAGACAATTAATGTTATAAAAATAATAAAATGTCTCACACATCATGGTGGAAGGTCAGTCCATTTAAAATCAGATCACTCCCTCTGCTGGATGTACAGCATCACTGCAAGAACACAGATGAAACATCAACCCATCTCATTTTACCACATTAACTCCACACAGGGTGGTATTGTCGTGTTCAGCATGTGGTGCTGCAGGTGGTATGATGAGCAGGAGATTCAATAGAGGTTGAGAGACCGGTAGCATTATTTTTACCTGCCGGAGAGCAAGTTAGATTCACAGACTCGGTTCCTATGGTAACTGAGTTTAGATTTAAAGGTCCCATATCGTGCTCATTTTCAGGTTCTTACTTGTGTTTTGTGTTTCTACTAGAACATGTTTACATACTGTAATGTTCAAAAACAACTTTATTTTCCTCATACTGTCTGCCTGAATATATCTGTATTTACACTCTGTCTGAAACGCTCCGTTTTAGTGCATTTCAACGGAATTGCGTTGCTAGGCAACAGTTTGGGTCCATGTTTACTTCCTGTCAGCTGATGTCATTCACATACACTGCAACAGGAAACAAACTGGGACACATTTAGAATGTTTAAACCGTGTAATGGTCTAAATATTGTATATTTGTGACATCACAAATGGACAGAAATCCTAATGGCTTGTCTCAAACGCACAATTTCTGAATACAGGCTGTGTGTATTTCTCCATATACTGAACGTTTTGATAGTTTAACAGTATTTATATAGCACTTAAACCTGCTTTATAATGTAAAAGACATGAAAATCTAACTTTTTACAATATGAGACCTTTAACCAACTCAGAATTTTCACTAATCCCACTCTCTGAAACAGGAGCAAGGACTTCAAACCAGGCGGCAACCTCCGGGTCTGAGAAGTGAAGCCAAAAGCTGAAGAACCTTAAACCTGCATTCTATTCTCGTTAAGTTATGACTTTATTCTCGTTATATTACGATTTTTTTTCTCGTTAAGTTATGACTTTATTCTCGTAATATTACAACTTTCTTTTTCTGAAGGGCAGTCATTGCAGGCTTCCTGGTAGCCTTATGAGAATACACTGTTTACCATTGGCAGAGCATTTTGGCAAATTTTACTTGGGCGCTCCCCACATAATCAGCTGTGCTGCTCATCCCACAAATGCATGATCCTTACAAGTTGGACATCATTGTGAAGGTAAATAAACAGGCTTTCCAACGATGTAAAATATAATGCCAATTCGCATTGTAACAACAGAGAAATAATCCACATCTCTTAAAGGAACGTTAGGAACGTTGTTTCATTGTTGTCCTTTTAGCACCTGATGCCTGTGTGACGCCTGCCACCAAACTCCCCTCTGAACATTAGTATTAATAATGTCTTCAACATCGTCTTTTGTCAATTACGTTCAGAAGTTCAACCATAGCATTTAAAAGTGTATATAAGGTTCTCTTCTTCAATTCGGCATGGCAGAAATATTCACAATATCGTTTACTGGAACAAAAAGTACATGAGTTTATTTGTTAAAGGCGCCAAATTAGCGTGAACCTAACGTTACCTAAACATTAAACTAGTGGATTTTTAAATGAAGTTCGGCGTAGGCTACTTTAGCGCCACACAAGGCAGAGGTACAATAGAAAGGTAAAACAACGAGCTTGATGATGATGATGATGATGTCTTTACAAGACACGCTTTAAATCTCGACTGCAATAAGGTAAAAGAGGTGTCATTTAAATTGATCCACAGATTCTATCCAGTGAAACATTTCTTAGAGAAGTTAAAGATTGACATAGATGTAAATTGTTCCTTCTGCAAATCACATCCTGAAACTTGCTCTCATTTATTCTGGTCCTGTAAATGTACATGTGAATTGTGGAAAGATGGCAATAATTTTATACTTGTTAACATTTTCTCAGATTTGCACTGTACAATAGAAATATTATATTTGGTTGCTATGATTACAGTGACAAAGACAGTAATGCATTTTTTTCTTATTAATTTAATTTTAATTCTCACAAAGTTCCACATTCACAAGTGTAAATTTACCAAAAAAAGCCTAATTTCTTTGCATTTATGAGAGAAATGGAATTATATCTGTCAACAATTTCTTCCTCACAAAACAAAAAAGCAACGAAAACAATGAATGTATGCAATATCTTTAAAGTTTTTAAGGGAAATTATTGTCTTACTCTCGCGTGGTCTTTTTTTTATCATTATTATCTATTTATTTATTTATTTTTATTGTGTTTTTTTTATGTTGGTTTTGTTTCATTTCTGTTGTCCTTTTATGTTTGGCACAGCTCTTTGATTATGTTTTCGCTATGCTTCTTTTGTATGTACATTTTTTTAATGTTTTCTGCTGTTACTATGGATACTGTCATTTTGAAATAATAATAAACACCACATGCCGCTTTCAAGTACTGTGGGAAATATCGGAATTAGATAGCAAATGACTCAAAAATGACTCCAATAGCGCGCACACACACACACACACACACACACACACACACACACGCACACATTGCACTTACTCTTCAACACAAGTCATCTTTGAATTTTATTGTAGCTAATTCCAAAGATCAAATCAAATATGGCATTAAAGTCATTGAGTGTCTTTACTACCCTGGTTGGTTAAAGTCTCTCCTGAGGTGAATCCATGTCTCATTTGTGGTCTGATAAACAGTAAATTCATCAAGTTGAGGGCCCCGTACCGTTATTTTACAAGTTATAATAATTATGCAAAAGTATCAGTTTATTTAGCATTGATATATGGATTGATAAAACAACATTGTGTGAGCCATGTAATTAACCACTGTTGCTTTGTGTTTTATTTTTTGGGGAATTTTCATCAGAATACAAGAATGTAAAGTCAATTAGAAATATTTTATAGGCAAGTAAATATCATCTACACAGTAAAAAAAGGAATAACTTATTTGAATTGGTTTTAAATGCTTTCTTACTTCACTCAATACCCACAATTTGAAATAAATTGAGAACAGGGAAATGCAGGTTATGCAATGTCATGAGCAATTTTGCAGTCAGTTTCTTTCTGTCTCTCAGTCACTTGCTTTTCTCTCTCTTTCCTCTACTTTTCCATCACACTGAGCGTGGCACTGCTCTTGGCCTTGCCCGTGGTAAACTTCATCACCCCGCTCATGTCCACGCTGGTGTTTTTCAGGGTGAGCTTGTGGACCGTCCCGTGGTTTTCCAGGCGGACAGAGGGGCCCTGCTGAAGGGTGTCTCCATTCAGAGTCCAAAGGGGAGGCTTGTTTATGGCAACAGACACCTCACACTGGAAGGATGCTGGCTCAGGCTCAGTTACCTCCACGTCCTCTAGCTCTTTGACCATTATAAGGGCTTGGGCTGCACAGAGGGAAAGAAGTGTTATCTTGGTAAGGGGAATAAGAGAGACTTTTGCTTTCAACCCATCACACCCAACCACACCCAACCACCTCAAGCTTACCTTCCACCATGAGTTTGGCTTTGGATGTATGCTCCCCGACCTCGATGCTGTAGGTGCCCTCATCCTCCACAACCACCTGCCGGATCACCAGCTTGTGGGAGCAGCCATCGGCCAGGATCTCCACTCGATCCGAGGCCACCAGCTCCTCCTCGCCCTTGTACCAGGTGGCGCTGGAGCGAGGCGTGGAAACGGTGCACTCCAGGATCACGCGGTGTTTCTCCAGGGCTGTTCGATCTCGCAGGGGTTTCACGATGGAAACAGGGAGTTCTGGAGTGAGAAGAAACGTTTTTAGATTCAAGCTGTTAACATCCGGAAAGCTGAAGATCTTCTAGAGGTAAGAATGGACTTACCTTCAACCTCAAGGTAAGCTGTAGATTCAACATCCCTGGCGACAAAGCGGATTTCCCCAGCATCTTCAGCCTTGACGTTACACATCAGTAGGAAGTGTTTGGTCCCTGAAGGAGAACAACAACAGACTTGTAGAATCTGCTTTTCTGGAGGCTCGAGGTGGTCCAGCACCTTACTAAGACACTTTATGTACTTTTATCTGTTGTTTTTTCACTCATACAATGTACATCTTAGCTCTCTGCTCCTTCCCAGGTCTCCACCAGAGATCCTCCTACCTTCAGCACAATACATGTGCTGCATGTTTCTACACCTCTGGTACATTTGTTACTGAGCTAATTGCTATTTAAGTGAATTTATTTTTCTCTCCTTTTCTGACCTTCAGTGCGGATCTTGATGGTGCTAGTGGGCCGGATCCTGTGGCCGTCTTTGGACCATTCTCCAGTAACATCTTCCAGAGAAACCTCACACATGAAGACAGCATTCTGGTCCTCCTGAATGTCCAGGTCCTCCAGGTCATGCACTATCTCCAACTTATGCTCTGTGAGGTTAGTAAAGAGGTTTAGATCAGCAACATTAAAAACAGAAGAAGCATCTTTCTCATTGCGACCTTTAGGTGGAGTTACAGTATATGATCATAAATAGCCCTGAGATCATAATTATCAACACAAATGTTAATTTTTATGTGCAAACTTTGTTGTTTAATGTGTGTTCAAATACTTACCATAAACCTCCAGTGAACAGGAAGTGTTGATTTCCCCCGTGTCACATTTGTAGGTGCCAGAGTCAGCCCGGGAGCACTGCATGATCTGACAGAACCGCTTCCGGCCCATGGAGTAGATCCGACAGTTCGTCCCCGGCTTCAGCTCCGTCCCGTTCTAATTCACAGCAGCAAAAGGAACAGAGGAAACTCCTCACGGGTCTATAACCATCACATCTTGCATTTTTCTACAATAAGCCAAAACATAATCAAGAGAAATGAGAGTATTTTTTTGGTTTGTTTTACCTTAAGCCATCTGACTTCGATGTTTTGTCTGGAGAATTCACACTCCAGAGTGGTTGGAAGTTCCTCCTCCATACGGACATCAGTCAGTGTTTTCAGGAGAGACACCGGAGTCTCTGTCAATTTAACAAATCCAATCAATGAACCAACAAATCAACAACCTAATAAATCAATCAATCAAGCTTTTTGTATAGCACCTGAAATAGTATTAAAAGCTGTAGTGACAGCAATAGCAGTAAAACAGTGTGACGTAAAAACTAGATCAATAAAATAGCAATAAAATATATTAAAATTAGACAAATTAAATACAGTAAAAGAAGTCATTAATACAATTATACAAATTAAAAACATAATAATCAGTGACTAAAAATCAGTCACTCATATGGTTATATTTCTCTGTCTATATAATAACTTCAACTAAACGAACTAAATAGATTTGGTTTCATTCTCACCATCATCTCCCTTATGTAGAATTTAAATATCTTTTCAATGCAAAATCCAAAACGACCCTTAATAAGCGAGTCCACAGGCCAGTATTTACCTTTGACAGTGAGCCTGGCGGTGGTGCGCACCCCTTCGGCTGAGAAGACGATAGTGCCTGTGTCCTCCAGGGTTAGGTTGGACAGGGTGAGGCCATGGACTAGCCCGTTGGTGCTCACCCGCCACTGGTTGTTCGGTTTCACCCGGATGCCGTCCTTCTGCCAAATTCCCTCTACATCTGTGTGGGAGAGCTCCACCTCGAAGGAGGCGGTCTCTCGTTCAACGGTTTCTTGGTCAGTTAGGCCTTTACGGACGGAGATTTTACGGGCTGGATTGGAAGAGATGAGGGAGAGGAATGTTTTATAAATACATCTTCTTACTATCAGGATTAAATGATTCCATCCAGATAAAGAACACTGTGTTTCAAGGACAACAAAAGGTGGTTCAAATATAGACCCAGCTCAGTTTATCGCATTACAAAAACAAACACCTACAGGAACTCCATGGTCCATCGTCCCAGTGTCATTCAGTGCACTATTGTATAACAGCATGGCTGTTGTACAATTTCACACGTACATGTCTAGCCCTGCTATTCTTAGTATCTTTGTGACATACTGTTAAAGACACCAGCAATATGTACTGTTCTTTGGTTACCCAGAACTGTGTTTGATGAGACGCCAGTCGCAAAGTGATACACTGAACTGACTTGAATTAGCTTTGGAGAAGCCTCCAAACATTTGAAAGTATACAAAAAAGGTATTTGGATAGTACACACTGTGTGTTTTATAGCTTAAATAATTAGTTGATTAATCTGTTTGTGGGTCCACAGAAAATTAATTGATAACAATGTTGAAAATTGATAAATCATATAAGTCATTTATCAATTAAACATGCAAATCAGTGAGCTACCTTCGGTTCTGAGAAGTGAAGCCAATGCTGAAGTGCCTTAAACTTGCATTCTTTCTACCAGCCGGCAGGGGGCGACTCCTCTGGTTGCAAAAAGAAGTCTGGTTGTATAGAAGTCTATGAGAAAATGAGCCTACTTCTCTCTTGATTTATGACCTCAGTAAACATTGTAAACATTAGTTTATGGTCTCAATCACTAGTTTCAAGTCTTCTTCAATACAGCATGATGTTCATTTAGTAAATGATGGTCCTATTTAGAGTCAGATAGACCATAAAGCAGGGGATGCTTTAGGGCGGGACTACCTGGTGATTGACAGGTTGCTACCATGGCGTTGTCCGGTCTGGGAGTTGTCCATGTTCTCGTCTTACAACTTTAACCCTTTCACAGTGTGTTTTCACTTCATGAAAGTTAACTGTAACATTTTGCTTGCCTAAAAGTGCCTTATTCAGCCCTCTCGTTTCACTTCTAGTCGCAAAAAAACAAGATGGTGACGGCCAAAATGCCGAACTCAAGGCTTTCAAATGGCAGTCACAAACGTCAAGGTGACTACGTCCACTTCTTATATACAGTCTATGATGCTAATGTCTATTCATGTCTCAGCATCTCTGGCTACGCATCATCCACGCCCCACCTCCGATGACTTACGCTCTACATTGAGCTTGACCTGCGTCCGGTCATGCAGAGTCTCACAGCGATAGGTTCCCCGGTCTGACAGAGTCAGGTTTTGGATGATCAGACTGCGTTTACAGCCGTTCTGAGCCAGCGTGTGCCGGGAACCTGGCTGGATGACCACCCCTTGCCTCATCCATTGGACCTCTCCCATCTCAAGGCTGATCTCTGTCTCCAAGGTGGCGTCGCCAAACTCCTCCGCCATGACAGCCTGCGTTTTCTTAGTAAACATGACCTGAGCCTCTGGAGATAATGAGGAGAGATAACGGTTACAATGAACTGCAGGTAATTATGTTAATACAACACATCCTCTCTTCTCAATTAAATGGTTACCCTGAACTTTGAGGCAGGCTTTGCTTATTTGTCCCTCAGCCTCCGCTGTAATCTTCGAACAGTCCAACATCTGGCACTTCTTGATAACCAATGTGTGGCACAGGCCGTTCTGGTTTGCCTGGAAACGATCGTCCAGGGTGATCGCCTCATTGTCCATGAGCCAGACCAACTGGACATCCTCAGGGGAAACCACACACTTGAAGGTGGCATCTTCTCCTTCAAGCACGGTGGTGTTGTGGAGCTCTGTGAGGAACTCCACCACTCGAGGCACTGAAGAGACATAAGAAGGTTCACAAACCTGCTACCCCACGTAAGAAAAGACAGATAATCTGAGTACAGGCGTACTTACTCTCTACTCTCAGCTTTGCCACGGTCCGGTCATCTCTGGACTCACAGGCGTACTCGCCAGCATCCTCTCTGATTAAACGGTGGATGGTCAAGCTTCGCTCAACTCCATCCGCCCGAATGGAGAACCTTCTGCTTGGAGCCACCTCCACGCCATTCCTCAGCCACTGGACGTCTGCTTTTGGCTTGCACACCTCACAGCAAAGGGTCACCATACCGTCGGCATGGGCCACGGTGTCTCGCAGTGGCTTCACAAACTTGATTCTCATTTCTGTGATACCAAAAAACTAAGTTAATATGGCTTTTCAGTCCAAACTTCTCTACAATTTTATCAGCTGACAAGATGAAACTGAAATGTTAACCTTTCACCAGCAAGCTGAAGTGGATCTGGTCCGTGTTGACATCGCAGGTGTATTCTCCAGCATCCGAGCGCCTCAAAGGCTCGATGGTAAGGGTGCGCTTATGGCCCTCCATGAGTGCTCGGGAACGCTCGTCTTCAACAGGCGTCCAGTTTTTCAGCCAACGCACTTGAGCGCTTTCCTTGGACACGTAGCTCGTCAAGGTCACGCTCTCTGCTTCGTAACCTGTCACGACGATATCATCCTCCTTGTTCACAAACGTAACTGGAGTCTCTTTGATGGAAAAGGAAAGAGAGCAAAATATTAGGTGATCTTCTGGATAATCATATCTCTGGAGACGTCACTGTGAGTTTTTACCTTGAATCCTGACAACGCTGATCATCTTATCGTCCACAGTTGTCGCACACGTACTTCCCAGAATCTGAGGGCTGGACATTTGAGATGATGATTTTCCTCAGAGTGCCGTGGCTCTCTATGTAGGTCCGGGAGTCGCTGGTTAGCAGCACGTCATTGCAGTACCACTGGACGGGGGCGTTGGCACGGGACACTTCACAGGCCAGGATCAGCTCTTCCCCAGCCACCATATCCTGGCAGTCAGTGTCATTTGAGTTGCCCACGATTTTCACTGGAGGCTCTAAAGCAAAGGGGAAATGATTTATTTAAAGAACAGTTTTTAAACCGCATCATTCATAATCAATAAAATGTACTAAATTAACCCTACCTTCTACCGTAACCTGGAAGTTGATATTATCATCGCCGACATCCAGGAAGTACTCTCCCGAGTCTCCGAGTTCAGCGTTGAGGATGACCAACGAGCGGAAAGCACCTTCTTCCTCTTCGCAGAACCTTTCATCGCCCTCAATGCGACAGTTATTCCTGTACCATTTGGCGATGCCATTGGCTCTGGAGAGCTCGCACTCCAGCACAATGTCATCAGAAATCAGGGATTTCAAATTCGTCTTCATCTCTGTCTTTCTTAGGATCTTCACTGGAGGCTCTGATGATGCAGAATTACATTTATATTGAGCGCCATTATGACATTATTGTGCTCTTTAAAATGGCATTTTGGGACATCTCCAAAGCTGACCTGACATTGCCTCTCACCTGAAACTTTGACCTGGAAATCAATTTTATCATCAACAGCGTCACAGGTGTATTTCCCAGAATCCTCTGGGGTGGGAGAGTGGATGGTCAAACGATGGATGAGCCCGTCCTCTGTGATGGTGACGTTACTGCTCTCCTCTACTTCTTTACCATTTCGCCACCACTTGACCTCAGCGCTTGGCCGGGACACTTCGATCTCCAGCACGATTGGTTTGCCTGCAATACTCTCCAGTTGGTCTGGCGTGTTTTGGGGACGAGTAAGCGCCACTGGTGCCTCTAAATGAAAAGGAGGAATAAAGTCATTATTATCCTTTTATCATGTTGCTAAATAATTACCCTTATGTCCTCATGCTTACCTTCAATAGTGACCAGGAAGGCCACAGAGTCATCTTCAGTGTCACATATATACTCCCCTGTGTCGTCCACAGTGGTCATGGGTATAACCAGCCGGCGTTTGGTGCCGTCCACCTCCAGGATCAAGTTAGGACCCTCCTCTACCTCCAGGCTGTCTCTGTACCACCGGACTGGGGCGTCCGCCTGGGAGATCTCACAGCTGAGCTCCAGCCTCTCGGGGGCCAAATGGGTCAGTTCCAGCTCCGATTCACTGGGGGAAATGATTCTTACCAGCGGCTCTGGTGCAGGAGGAGGATAGTTAAATGTAACCTTTTAAATACAATATAAATTTGTGGAATTTCTACACAAAATTGAGCTCTTACCCTTGACACTAAGCTGGAAAAAGACAGAGTCTCCATCTGTTTCGCAGACATACTCTCCGCCGTCCTCCGCTGAGCCGTTGAGGATGGTCAGCCTCCTGTAAGGACCCTCCGATATCAGCTGGACTTTGTCGCTCTCCTCCACCTCCTGGCCGTCCTTGAACCAGCGCACCTTCCCACTTGAACGAGACAACTCGCACTGCAGCTGGATCTCCTCTGAGATGTAGCTTTCCATCACAACATCATCCTTAGGTTCCACAATCATCACTGGATGCTCTGGGTTTGTAAATAGAGGTAGAGGAGTGATATTAATTAATTATATTTCTAATGCTTATATGTGTGTAAAAATGTAAATCGATGAAGTCAGAAAGGTCCTTGTACCTCTGACATTGACAGTGAACTCCATGCTGTTGTTTCCTGCCTGGCAGGTGTAGCTGCCAGCATCTGAGGTTTCTGCCGAGCGGATGATCAGCCTCCTCATGGTTCCCTCTGCCTGCACGTTGTCACTGGGCTGGATCTCACAGCCGTCCTTATACCTGGGACGCACCAAATCACACACAGATAACTGTAAAACACAGGGTTTCAAATAACAAAATACATGTAGATACCAGGGTTATAATAGTAAACGAAAATGAAAATAAGCTGTGAAAAATATTGTTAGTAAAATGAAACTAAATTAAAAACTTTATCCTTTAAGAAAAAACTAAGCTGAAACGATGCTGCCTGGGTAAAAAATGAATAACAATGAAATAAAAATGAAGGTAAACTCATTTCCATTTGAGTTTTTTTAGCTATACTATATCACAACCGAAAAAAAGGAGGTAGCATGAATTTCCGTCAACTCTCGGTTAACCACAGAAATTGAACGGACATTCCAGGAGATGGCGCTATGTATGTTTTTATAGCTACATACTTCTGAAACATTCTACTTGGCCCTAACAAAAACAAGCTAAAACTACTGTAAAACTTAATATATAAAAACTAAACCTTTCTGAAAAACTGAAACTAAACTAAAACCAGCAAACACACTCTGAAAATTCACTAAAACTAAACAGAAATGTAATCGAAAAGTCAAAACTAAAACTAAACAACATTTTTTTCTAACAGGAATTAGCTCCTTGTCGTCTTACCACACGACTTTGGCATCGTCTATGGAGACGTGGCAGAGCAGCACTACAGGGTCCAGCTCCATGCTGCTCTTATGGAGCTCCTCCTCTGGGACTGGCCTGAACTCCACAGAAGGACCTGAACAAACAGGAGGAGGGAGGGATGTCAACAGCTGGAACACAAGGTACCAGAGGATGCCTCCTTAAAATTCAACATATTCCTACACAATCTGGTTAAAGCTGGAGCGCGGGAATTGTACATATAAATGAACATACGTTACATTCAAGCCCTTGCCAAACAAGTTCAAACAATGCTTATGTCCCGATCAGACAGAGTGCATTTTAGCAGCCTGGGACGGCTTTCCGTTATCGTTTTTAACATTGCTGAGGGCCTCGCGTTTTTTGCAAGAGCACCCTGAACGTCTCGAGTTGAAACAATTCAACTCAGAGCAGAAAAGCGGCCAACTGCATTATCATTTTTTCTCATTTTGGTGACTTATGCTGGATACACACAAAACAGCAGGAGGCCCATTAGTGCGGTACTTGAGATTTCGGGAAAGTTTTCATTAATTTAAACTGTACTATTAACTATTTGGGTCCCTTACAGTTCATGGTTTGTAAAAAGGTAACGTTAGCACTCAATTGGTGGTTGCCTAGCAACATATAAAATAAAAAAGATGCAGCAAATTGCGAAAACCGCAGCTCCGAAAGTACACCACAGTTGTGGTGTCTGTGGCGACTTTCACGCACTGGTGCACCAGTGATGCATTTTGCGTCAACCAGGGAGAAACCATAGCGGTGGAGCAGCAGCTAGGAGTATGGCGGGAAACTATTGCAGTAAATCCTAAGAAGCGTCAAAGTAAAGTTTCTGGAGTAAAAAAAAAAACTCTCCGTTCAGTGTATGTGTAATTACTCTCACTGCCAGAGGGGGGAGACAAAAGTTCCACACTCCAGCTTTAAATCCTAAAACCAAATGGATTAACAAGAGCCAGACGTCACAATTTAATTTTGTTCATTCAATTTATAATGATATAAAAGAATTGGAAAGCATTTTTGAGAAGTTTAAAATGTGTAGAATTCTTCCGGATAAAAGAATTATTAAACACTTAATTCAATATAAAACTATAAAAAGAAGTCGATCGACTAAAAACATATGCATTTTCGTATCGTTCTACTTTCCAAAACCTTTTACCTGCAACGTCCACGTTGAATTTGATGACATCTCCTGAAGTTTCACATGTATAAGCTCCAGAGTGAGATGCATCTGCTGATTGAATCACAATCCTCCTCATGTTCCCATCTGATTGGATGTTGATGCCGTCGGTCGCCTGGAGCTCCTCGCCATCTTTGAACCAGGATACTTTAGCGAAGGGGTGGGAGACTTCACAGTAGAGGACAATGGGGTCACTAGTGTCCACCTTCTTATTGCTGTCTACGTCTGACAGAGGATTGAATTTAACCACAGCAGCTGCAAAGAAATAAACACACAAATAAACTCCAAAGAAATACATCCATCACATGCTGAATTTAACAGAAATAGCAGATTGTTACACCTACGTTTAACGCGGAGCACAGCTGAATCCCGGACTCCATTGGCTATGAACGTGACCTCTGCTGTGTCCTCTGTAGGGAGAGTTTCACAGATAACCAATGAGTGGCGCGTTTGGGACTGTTTCATTGAATATCGTCCACCGTGCTGCAGTTGAGCGCTATTCAGAAACCAGGTTCCAACCATCGTGGCAGACAATTCGATGGAGAAGTGAGCGTCTTCTCCTTCCACAACGTCACAACCTTTGAGCCGACTGCAAATCTTTGGTCCAGGAACTAAGGAAAATGGGAAAAGTACAAGTACAAGTTAACAAAATATTCTCATTCTTCGTTTTTAAAGCAGTTTTACCTTCCTGGTAGTCACTGGTTTCCACTCATTACAATACAAACTTTTCCCCGTTGGTGTGTTCAAGGACAGTCCATCATCTGAGACTTTAGTCAGCTGCTGAACAGCAACCTTTAACCCTTTAAAAACGGACCTGTTGTTTGCATAATCATGAAATAAAAACCATAACAGCGAGAGCATTCATTCTTTTTGCAGCAGAAAGCTGAGGCTTCTGTCTTCCACGTCATCACGAGGGTACAACATGATCATTATGTTTCGTTACGTGTAGAACGTAACGAAACGATCGAAACACCTTTGCACTCGATCGGCTCATAAAAATGAGCATATATTTTAAAAACTAAAAAATGTGCAAATATCTTTTGGAGTGTGAAGAAATATTTTGTTCATGTTTCTACATTTAGGAATTTGTCTTTATTTAGTAACATTTTATGAGAAAAAAAAGTCTGATTTTTGTATTTTTTATTTAAATTGATGACACAATTTCAATACTTTTGTCAATTATTCTTCTTTATTTACTTCTATAACCTTTTGGCTTAGGTTAGATAGATTTTAGGGATATGAAGAATTTGAAGATGCTCCAAGAAATGACATCACAATAAGCAAAAATACCAATGTAGGCACAGGGCAGACCATTTCTATTGTTGAGTTCAAAGGGTTAAACCCCAGAAACTACTGGTTTCACTAAATACTTTTGACTCGTCACGCAGATGACTCAAATTTCATGACCAAGAAAAAGATCTCAAGACAGCCTTTGCTATGTCTGGAGAAAGTGAAGATCAATTTGGCATATTTCCATTACTCAATCAGATCATTCAAAATGAAATACATAGAATAACACATGAACAATTCCTCACCCAGATGGACAGCTTTGGGAAACTCCACATGGCCGCTTCGCCCGTACTTGTTGATGCAACAGACACGGAACCGGTAGTCGCCTTCGCACGGCACGCTGTCGCCGCCGACCTCAGCTGAAGTGGCGGTCTCTGAGGTGAAACACTTCTGCCACTCCTGGGAGCCCACTTCCTGTCTCTCCACGACAAAGATGGATCGGGTGGAGGTCTGGCTGTTGGCGGCAGGAACCCAGGTGAGCAGGGCGCTGTTGTGTTGATCCATGTCCATTTTGATTCCCCCAGGACAGATAGGAGGGCAATGTCTTGTGGCTACAAGTGGGAAAGGACAAAGAATAGAATGTATAAGAAAACTCAAAGTCTTGCAAATCAATTCTGGAAACTGTGAAACAAACATTTCCTAAATGTACCTTTGACCTTGAGACGTGATGAGGTCTTGGATCTTCCTGCGACAAAGGTCACTATCCCTGAGTCCTGATAGGCCACGTTGACAAAGACCAGAATGTGAGTTTTGCCAAAAGACTTCAGGATGGTCTGCTGAGTCTCGTGCAGCTTCAAACCATCTTTGAACCAGTGGATCTCCATGTCGTCGCTCTCCACCTCCACGCAGAACACGGCATTCTCACCCTCCAGGACCTCCAGCTTCCGGGGAAGTTTACGAACAATAGTACCTGTAAGATTATTTTATTTACTTTAATTTGTGTTTGTACTTCAATTTTTTTCGCTAAACTTTGATGGTGTACCTTAAAATCTTGATTGCTGGAAAATGTACCAACTAATATATACATATATCTGTCTTATTGCACATGATAAATGACCTTTATTCCACAAATGTAAAATGCTGCATACCCACATACCTTTAACTGATAGCTCTGCAATGCTCTTTGCTCCATCTGGCATCTCACAGAGATACACCCCGTCGTCGTCGGTCCCAACATCATGGATGGTCAGCCTTCGCGTGGCTCCTTTCTGCTCCATCCCGTATTTACTGCTGGGCATCAGCCGCTGGTCCTCCAGGTACCAGGCGGACGGGAGCGACTCGTCGGGCACCTCGCACTCCAGCACAGCGACATCCCTCTCCCTCACCTCGACGTCTCTTAACGGACGCCTGAACCGCACAGCTGGGCCTGAAGAACAAGGGCAATGGGTAAGTGTTGATATTTTAACTTCACAACAAGTGGATGAGTTGCAGATTTGGATGGTTATAGTAATAGTAATAACATAAGGAGTGTACATATAGTCGTCAATCATGCTGAAGTTTAAACTTGCATTCTCTCTAACAGCCAGCAGGGGGCGACTCCTCTGGTTCTATAGAAGTCTATGAAAGAATGAGTCTACTTCTCTCTTGATTTATTACCTCAGTAAACATTGTAAACATGAGTTTATGGTCTCAATCACTAGTTTCAAGTGTTCTTCAATACAGCATGATGTTCATTTAGTAAATGATGGTCCCATTTAGAGTCAGATAGACCATAAAGCAGGGGATGCTTTAGGGCGGGGCTACCTTGTGATTGACAGGTCGCTACCACGGCGTTGTCCAGTCTGGGAGTTGTCCCTATTTTCGTCTTACAACTTTCACAGTGTGTTTTCAGGTCATGAATGTTAATTATTACATATTGGTCGCCTGAAAAATGTCTTATTCATTCGGTTGTACTCTTTCAGTTCTCTGGAATCTCTCGTGCCACTAGTGAATATTTTGTAAGCCGTGCTCAGTTGCTGTAATACCACTCCATATTATCTGTCCATGAAGTACTGGCATGTTGACCCCAAGACTAAACTGACACTTAATGATAGAGGGCAGCTGGCCCAGTGCAGGACTGTGCATATGAAAAGGCATGTGACCCTGAGAATTATCTGCCCATTATGTCGGGATTAGGACAAAATGATTAGCCACTTTAAAGGGTGATGCCATGCATTTCAACAATGCACACACACACACAAGTGCAGCTTGTGGTTGGACGCATCAGTGACACAGCGATTCATTCATTAGGACCGTTAGTTGTTTCTTTAAAATATTCACTAACAATGACACTGGTACAGAATCTCTTGATATGTGATGTGTTATTTGCTCTCTGCTGTTGTTTGGCATCTTTATTTGTAAGTTTGAACTTTTTAGATTAGATCATTTTTTTCGTTGTTAATTATATTTGCATCGCTTTTCCATCCATTTAACAATCTTTTGGCATTTTGAATAATTAGAATACATTTCAGGGTTTGACGTTAACCATTTGGCCACAAAAAGTTACTCTGTGGCCACCAAATATCTTCTATAGGTGGCCCCCAAGTTTAATGGGGTCTCTCTAGAGCAGGGGTCAGCAACCTTTACTATCAAATGAGACATTTTAGGCAAAAACAATCTGTCTGGAACCGCAAAACATGTGATCATTGTGATGAAGGTAACACAGTTTATAGTCTAAGTATATAGAATATAAGTCTAATGCAGTGAGGGCCAAAAAGACAATGTACTACGGAGTATTAGGGCCACATTGAGGGAAAACATCTGAGATTTACAGAATTAAGTCATAATGTTATGGGAAAAAAAGTCGTAATATTATGAAAAGAAAGTCATCCATCCATCCATCCATCTTCAACCGCTTATCCGGGATCGGGTCGCGGGGGCAACAGCTCCAGCAGGGGACCCCAAACTTCCCTTTCCCGGGCCACATTAACCAGCTCTGACTGGGGGATTCCGAGGCGTTCCCAGGCCAGAGTAGAGATATAATCTCTCCACCTAGTCCTGGGTCTTCCCCGTGGTCTCCTCCCAGCTGGTCGTGCCTGGAACACCTCCCAAGGAAGGCGCCCAGGAGGCATCCGTGCTAGATGCCCGAACCACCTCAACTGGCTCCTTTCGACGCAAAGGAGCAAGGACTCCTGAGGAAACCCATTTCGGCCGCTTGCACCCGCGACCTCGTTCTTTCGGTCATGACCCAACCCTCATGACCATAGGTGAGAGTAGGAACGAAGATTGAACGGTAGATCGAGAGCTTTGCCTTCTGGCTCAGTTCTCTTTTCGTCACAACGGTGCGGTAAAGCGAATGCAATACCGCCCCTGCTGCTCCGATTCTCCGACCAATCTCACGTTCCATCGTCCCCTCACTCGCGAACAAGACCCCGAGATACTTAAACTCCTTCACTTGGGGTAAGGACTCATTCCCTACCCGGAGTAGGCAATCCACCGGTTTCCTGCTGAGAACCATGGCCTCAGATTTAGAGGTGCTGATTCTCATCCCGACTGCGTCACACTCGGCTGCGAACCGATCCAGTGAGTGCTGGAGGTCGCAGACCGATGATGCCAACAGGACCACATCATCTGCAAAAAGCAGCGATGAGATCCTCAGCACACCGATCTGCAAACCCTCCTCCACCCGACTACGCCTCGATATCCTGTCCATGAATATCACGAACAGGATTGGTGACAAAGCGCAGCCCTGGCGGAGGCCAACCCCCACCGGAAACGAGTCCGACTTACTGCCGAGGATCCGAACACAGCTCTCGCTTTGGGCGTACAGGGATTGGATGGCCCTGAGAAGTGCCCCCCTCACCCCATACTCCCGCAGCACCCCCCACAGTATCTCCCGGGGGACCCGGTCATATGCCTTCTCCAAGTCCACAAAACACATGTAGACTGGATGGGCATACTCCCAGGCCCCCTCCAGGATCCTTGCGAGAGTGAAGAGCTGGTCCGTTGTTCCACGGCCAGGACGGAATCCGCATTGTTCCTCTTCGATCTGAGGTTCGACTATCGGCCGAACCCTCCTTTCCAGCACCTTGGAGTAGACTTTACCAGGGAGGCTGAGCAGTGTGATACCCCTGTAATTGGCACACACTCTCTGGTCCCCCTTTTTGAAAAGGGGAACCACCACCCCGGTCTGCCACTCCTTAGGCACTGTCACCGACTTCCACGCGGTGTTGAAGAGACGTGTCATCCAAGACAGCCCCTCCCCACCCAGAGCCTTCAGCATTTCTGGGCAGATCTCATCAATCCCCGGGGCTTTGCCACTGTGGAGTTGTTTGACTACCTCAGTGACTTCCACCAGGGTAATTGATGATGGTCCCCCATCAGCTTCCAGCTCTGCCTCTACCATAGAGGGCGTATTGGTCGGATTCAGAAGTTCCTCAAAGTGCTCCTTCCACCGCCCGATTACCTCCTCAGTTGAGGTCAACAGTGTCCCATCCTTACTGTACACAGCTTGGATGGTTCCCCGTTTCCCCCTCCTAAGGTGCCGGATGGTTTTCCAGAAGCACTTTGGTGCTGACCGAAAGTCCTTCTCCATGGCTGCTCCGAACTCCTCCCACACCCGCTGCTTTGCCTCCGTCACGGCAGTGGCTGCTGCTCTTCGGGCCCGTCGGTACCCTGCAACTGCCTCCGGAGACCTCCGAGATAACATATCCCGGAAGGCCTCCTTCTTCAGTCGGACGGCTTCCCTGACCACCGGTGTCCACCACGGTGTTCGAGGGTTGAAAAGAAAGTCATAATATTATTATTATTCTCATAATACTACAACTTTTTTTCTCGTAAACCTACGACTTTATATATATATATATATATATATATAAAATTAATATTGAGCGAAGGTAAATTATAATATGTGTATAATATGTTATCATAATGTGTTCATATGTATGCTAATGCGAATTTAGATTTTAGCATTCAGTAACCTTGTAAAATGTATTTTAGCCTGAATAAATACAGTTTGAAGGAGATGTTTTCACAGCAATATAAAATACATGTTAGAGAGGGAATTATGACCTGTTTAACTTCCTAACTCTAGTGTTAGCTCTACGCAGCTTAAAATACATAATTGTACTTTTTTAAATCAAAGCAAATATTAAAAAATCATAAAAAAATAAAGAAGACAAAGTAAAATAAATAAATATATAACATAAATAATAATAATAATAAACATAAAAATGTGATCATTTATTTAGACTGTGACAGAGTAAAAGAACTTGAGTTTTCAATCTAAATAGATAATTATATATTTTTATGTGTGGCGTTGAATTGCCTTTTCTGTATGGTTTTTACATACGTTTACATTTGGGCCACCAAAAATGTACCAAATTTAGGGGCTTGGTTGCCCGAAAAGCAGGGAGCTATCTCCTACCTTTGACAGACAGGTGAACAGCGCTGAGCGTGTTTCCAAGAGCGTTTGATGCTGCACACACATACAGTCCTGTATCCTGCACCTTGCAGTACAGAACCTTCAGCGTGTAGTAACCCTCTCTGTCCTCAAATATCAGATGACGCCTCCCGGGCTCTAGGGGAACTCCATCTTTCCTCCAAATGATCTCTGGCTTGGGCTTCCCCGTCACAAAGCAGCGGAACTTGGCGTGTTTCCCCTCTGCCACTGCAAACTTCTTGGCTTTAGACGCTCTGACAGGCGGCTCGTCTATGACCCTCGACAAACTCAGCCTTCCGCCCCTGTGCTTAGGCGACCACTGGCTGTTAGTGTGACCGTTTGACATTTTACTCTCCTCTCGTTCCGGTACGGGCTCCACGAGAAGGACGGCGCCGGCCAAGGCCTCGCCGTGGCAGTTGACGGCCCTGCAGGTGTAGACGCCTTTGTCTGGCATGCGCGTCCTGTAGATCTTGAGCTGGAACCAGCCGCCGTCTTGATCGCTCACGCTGAAGTGTGCGCTCTCGAAGATGTCGTTGAGCTTCTTCCCGTCTTTCTCCCACGTTACCTCGGGCAGAGGAGCGCCCCACATTTTGCAGGAGAAGGCAGCATCTTCTCCCCGATCCACGCGCAGAGAGAGAGGCTTGATGAGGAACCGCGGCCTATCATCAGACGTTAAATCATTTTCTTTCCCGCAGTCGCCATTTTTCACTGTGCAGTAGCCGTTCTGGTGTCCTTCAAATTCTCCATTTTCTTTCGTTGGTTGCTGCATACCATTCACGCCTAATTGCCCCCCTTCCTGTGGCTGGGCCTCTCCTTCCACTTTGAGAGAAGCTGCTGCACAAGTTTCACCTATGCTATTTTTGGCTTTGCAAATATACTGGCCAGCATCCTGCAGAGTCACTCCAGTAATGGTCAGCAGATACGCGTTTCCTTCCTCAGAGAGCTCGTAGTGTCCATCAGACGAGATCTGGATGTTTTTACGCTCCCAGATCACATCAGGACGAGGGTCCCCACCAATCTGGCACCTCAGTGTGGCGTCCGTGCCGCACTGTGCCACCACGGGGCGCGGGTAGCCCAAAACTCTAGGAGCACCTCCAAAAATATCCATGATGAAGTCACCCTCTCTCTTTCTTTTGGTGCGGGATCGCGTCAGTTAGAGCCTCTTATCTTTGGTGAAGGAGCTGTAAGATAAAGCACATGTTTCAGACTTTAATCAGTTTTCTTGCTTTGACTGGAGGGACACATTGTCCTCTGTTCATTTCTGTTTACACCTGACCCCCGACCAGATGATGTCAAATGTGATATTTTTATATAAATGACTATTTTATGATTAAGAATCTGATCTAGATGATTCAGTGCAGCGAGGAGTGTTTGTGAATTCACCAAGGCTTAACTGAGCATGTTTAGTGTAGGTGTTTATCACACGCTTGGTGGTTTAGTAAAGTAGGTTTTGAGCAAACCGCTCTCGGTCGTCTCTCTCAGCTGGTGCTGTAACTCATTGAAGAGTGTATTTATAAAGTAGTCTGTCCAAAAAAAGACCCATGTGTCACACAACACACAAACTGTGCAGTCTAACGCAGACTAAACTGACTCTTCAGTTTAGTATGGAGCATGAACGCCAGCTGTATTCTTCCTGATGGATTGTCTTTGTCTCTTTGCATTGTTGACATTTCTCCCCTCATGATTTAAAGCTAAATTCATCTTTCTTGATAATCAACAGCTCGTGATTTGATCGTGTAGCTGCCAGTAGAAAACATGAGTCTCTCTCATGTGGCTCATTTGTTTCCCTCATGTTGTCACCATCTTTCTACTGTGTGACGCACCACCACACCCTCACATCTGATGCTCTGAACAGCATGGATCATGTAGTCATGTGCTCACGGCTAGAAAATAGCTCTTCGGGTAGCATGTCAGATATTTCAGTAAACACATGACTACTCATCGAGCATTGTGTCAACACATGGGTAGACATTATTCTACTTAAAGGTAGGGTTAGCAGTGCTGTTCAAATAATTTTTTTCGTTATATTTGTTGAAATTTCTCATCACATCCCGACAGCAATCAATAAATCAAATGCTCTGACAAAAAAAATGGGAAAAATTTCTGTTATCTGTGGCTGTCACAGGACTGTAATAAGCCCGTCCAATCACTTCATTCGGCCCGAATGATATGTTGTTTACGTTCATTATAATATGATTATGCTTCTAATGATAATTTTGGGGGACTTTTAGGGACTTTTGGAGCTGGTGCTGCTAGCTACTTTCATTGGAAAAGAGTTGGGTTGGGTTTTACGGTTGAATCGTTTTCAAAATCTAGTGTACTCTTGCTACTTTCCCAACATTACCAACCCTGCCTTTAAGCAGGCCTGAATGTCGAGAAGCTGAGTCAAGAGACGCAGTGAGACAGGAAACATCGTACCAGAAATGTCAAAGGATAAACTTACCGCTTTCTGAGTCGCTGTCTTTAAAGCATTCTGTCGACGATGTGAGGTTTACTTAAAAACGACGTCCTCAAAATGTTCATTCATATGAGTTTTGGCCCTTCTTTAAATGATTCTTTGATTGGTAGAAACGGCAGATATTCCTTTTGTTGCTCGGTGAGACTCCTCAGCTCTTGTTCCTTGTCTCTCTGGTTTGTTGTTTTTAGATTCTGGCTCACATTCGGCACAAATCCTGGTCACTTAGAGTCAAATGAGAAAAAGTAAATCCTCCAGTCACACTTGGTGGCCTACAGTCACAGGTAGCATGTCTTCGGTTTGGCGTTTGCAGGTGGCAGAGAGGAAATGGCCGCGGTCTATCAGCCCAGAGCTTGGTTTATACGTCAGCTTCGATACTGTCATTGTCCAACAGCTAAAGAGTGAGAGAGAGAGTTGGAATGGGGGGTGGGGGGGGCATTAAATGCTTTCGCAGCTGCTGCCACTGCAAGCCGCCGCCTAAAAATACCAACAGCTTCGATGACAGGGGGCCAGATAAAGTTAGGCTCTCCATTCACAGAGCGTGGCTCACTAAAGATAGAGGGGAGGCCGAGCTCTGCCACGGATCACTCAGACATCCACAGTTAAACCTCAGAAGAGAAAGAACACCCCACCTGCCGGAGCTCCTTGAGTCATGAGTCATGCTAAATAAGGTCAAGTTAGAGTCACATCAGTGTTAGAAAATGATTTCTATAGAGCAGCGATCTAATGGAGAGTGAACAGAAACAACAAGAGTTTAAGACAGCATTACAAAAATGAAGAGAAATGTGTAGACTGAGGCGGTTCTTCTCGGTGATGTATGGGACACTGATAAGGAAAAGATTGCCCAAGTGTTGGAGGCATTTAAACCCATTATAATCTGACAACTGAAATCCTCACTATCAGAGTGTTAGGAAACAGTTTTAATGTCTGATCAGCATTTCAAACAAGAAGGATAAAAAGCTCATCCTTTAATTCATTTACTTTGATAGATGGTGCAGGTCTGAACAGGTAGCTGAAAAATCCATGTGGATAGGAATACAAGTGAAAGATGTATTACTCCAGAGATGACGCAGGACTCTTTTGGGGCAGGAAAGAAAGATCATCAATCCGAGATTGATCAAAATCAGACGGGGAATTTATCATTTAGATTTTCATGAAAGAAGGTGGCCTGTTTGTGTAATGATTTAAAGGAATACTTGATCCATAAAATGTATGTCAATTACTCACCCAGTGTACCATTGAATTCTTGAAGGAGTCATTGTTTTTCTCTCATGCCCCCACGGTGAACCATGAATCAAAAAGCGGAGAAAAGTCCTGATATAGTGAAGTAAATGAGGTCCAGGTTTAAACAAGCCGTTTTTTGATTGTTTGTTCACCATGGAGGCGTGCAAGAAGAACAAACGTTTTCTTCCAAGAATTCAAGGTAACACGGGGTAGGCAATTGATATACAAATGGTCATTTTGTTGGTGAAGTATTCCTTTAACACAGCAAACATCAAAAAAGGATGAGTTGTATCTAAAATGTATGTATTAAAACAGAGGTCAGCAACCTTTACTATCAAAGAGCCAATTTAAGCAAAAAAAATAAAATAAAATCTGTCTGGAGCCGCAAAACATTTGATCATTGTGATGAAGGTAACACAGTTTATAGTCTAAGTATATAGTATATATAGTAGATTTCCAGAATAAAGTCAAAACTTTACGAGAAAAAAAGTCGTAATATTCCGAGAAAAAAAGTCGTAATATTACGATAATAAAGTCATAACTTTACGAGAAAAAAAGTCGTAATATTCCGAGAAAAAAAGTCGTAATATTACGATAATAAAGTCATAACTTTACGAGAAAAAAAGAAAATAAAACGTAAAATTACTACTTTATAATATTATGACTTTATTCTCAAAATCTCCGATTTATTTTTTTTCCTCAATGTGGCCCTAATACTCCGTCGTACCGTCGTACCATAGACCTACAACAATGATAAATAAAAATGAAAATGTAAACAAAAAACAGTTCATCATTTCCATTTTTATAAATCCACAGGGAGCCTCTGGAGAGGAGCTACAGAGACGCAGGTTGCTGACCCCTGGTTTAAAATGAGGGCTGGGGAAAAAAACAATACAGCATAGTATCGCGATATTTTGCGTGGCAATATTGTATTGATACACGAATGCCAAGTATACATTTTTTATTATATAAACTATTAACCTCTTAACAGTTCGATGGCCTCAGCCTTAAAGCTAGAGTGAAGATACTGGCATCATATGAAACTAAAAAACTTAAGAAATCCATCGGTAGCCAGCCGTGTCATGTTTGCTTGTCAGTAAGATACGCTAAATTATGTTCAAAAGTTACGCTAAATTTTGGCGAGGAAAAACTGGCATTTTCAAAGGGGTGACCTCTGACCTCCAGATATGTGAATGAAAACTCTGAGATGAGCAGAGTGAAGACTGGATCTTTTTAGATGAAACAGATGTTGACAAAAGGCATAATTTTTCAGTTGAAAAAAAAGTCATAAATCGCAGCATATCGCAAAATGTTTAAAAACGCAATAAGGTCGTATCGTGACTTAAGTATTGTGATACTGTGATCACTGAATCAGTCACCTCTCCAAGTTGTGTATGTGTGAAGGTATATATGAGAGGAAGGATAGATGGACACACAGCCTTTAAAAATGTCTTGTTTTTTCCCCTAGCAAGTTAACAATGGCCTGTTCCGGTGTGGACACTCGTCCCCTGCATTCTCAGACAATAGCTCTCCAGGTTATCTCTTCATGTGGAGTGTTTTGGACGGCCAAAGCCACTGACACACACACTGCAACTGACACACACACTGCAAAGTGTCGTCATGGATATTTGACCTTCAGTGCTGGTCACAGAGCTTCCATCGCTTCGTGGCGGTTGCTGGATTAATGTGCCTGGCATACCACATACTGTACTTGCCAACCTTGAGAACTCAGAAATAGGGAGGATTTAGAAACCAAGGGGGGGGGGGGATCTGGTGGTACTCCCACAGAAATATTTCAGTTTCAGAGACTGTTTCCTGCATTCTGGAGACTTTTAAAGAATGAAAAGTACACTGCAACAGCATGATACTTATAATTTTACTTTTAATTACCAGGAAATAATACAGAATAATTCACCCTTCTGGCGTGAACTTAAGTAAATCTGACATAAAATCAGTTTTAATTCATTCCTTTATTCATTTTTCACCCCTGCTGAAGTATTTCTTACTTTTAGTACTCTCCATTTCTCTCCCCGTCTCTGACTGAAAGTCTTTTCAGACACAACGCAACAACACCACCACTGCGCTCTGACACCCGTTATTTCCAACGGCTTGCGCCGCGCCACGATGGCTTTTGGTTGCGTCAAGCAATGCCCAACTTTGGGCGCCGTGTGCTGTGAGCGCAAGCAGCTTTCTTCTGCCAGAAAAAAGACATTTGTTGGAGCTGTATTGTCATCCAGGTGGAAACAATAGAGCTTAAACACGCTGTATAGTACCAGAAACAAGGAAAAAAAGGGGTGAAAATGTGTCATATATTGGGAGAAATACAGGAAACTGGGAGAGGGGAATGGAAAACAGGAGTCTTCTGGGAAAATCGGGAAGGATGGCAAGTATGGCATACCATCTCAAACAGATTTCCTCTAAAACTTCCTTGAACGAATAAACAGAGTCATCTTAAAGGTAAAAGAAACACAGCTAATGAGCATGTGTCAGTAAACAATTTGCTAAATGAATAGCGGAGTCATTTGGAGGACTCACACCACACTAGGGGCTCCATTTAAGGCGGCTGTACCTCCTGACATTCTCATCCGTGCAGTCATCCCTGCAGCTGTTAGGTACAATGACTGCACCAGGAATCAAAAGCACAGGGCTGCTCTTTGTCCTGAGGTTGGGTTTCAATTAGTGGTGCGTGTGTTTGAACTAGGGCTGTCCAAGTTAACGCAATAATAACGTGTCAATGCAAATTTGTTTTAACGCCACTAATTTCTTTAAGGCATTAACGCAACTTGCAATTTTTAGGTTGTAGAGGGCTCAGTTTTAAAGCTAAAGTGATGATATGAAACTAGAAAATCTAAGGAATCCATCGGTACCAACTATGTCATACTAGCTTGTCATGAAGGAGGCTAAATAATGCTCCAAACTCAATTTTGGCGAGGAAAGGAGAGGAAGGATAATCCATTCATGAAAGTTGTATCTAAGGATGAATGTAAAATTCACACACAGATGCTCATGTGTACAGGTGGAACTGTCCCGCACATTATAGTCCACTAGATGGAGCTAGAGATTTATTTTAAGAGGACGAATCATTTGACCTGAGACCATAATTCAATTTAAATGTCCTTTATCAATCAGTTTGATGAAGGAAAGGGAAGTCAGATGACATTCTTTAAAAAAAGAATTGAATTGCATTAAATGGAAACCGAGAGCAGTGTGCAGATTCCACCATGAAATTGCTACTTGTCATTGTGATCTTATCAAATGGAAAAGTCTGGCTGTTTTTTTAAAATGGTTTCTGACCCCAGAGACTAGAAGAAGCTTGTTAAAGCGCACGTACACACTTGAGCTTAAACCCCATCCCTCCATGTTAAAGTGAGTGAATGTATATCGGGAAGAAAAGAGGGAGGTAGAGAGGTGGTAGATGATAGAGACGTGCAGAGAGGGAAGACAGATACATTTTTGTCAGGTGACCTCTGACATTTTAGCTCCTCCTTCGTCTCCCTGCAAACCAGCAAGCATGCTGGGAGAAACAACAAGGGATTCTGGGAAAGACAGGAGGAGGGCTTTTATTAAATATAAACAACATCTGTGTGTATGTGTGCGAGGATGATGGAGGGAGTGCGTGTTTTCAAGCACACCTTTTTTAAAATTATTATTAGATTTTTTTTTTAATAATTTGCTGATGTGCGTACGAATCCCTTCTCCTCCACTTTATCTCAAATGACTTTATAAACCTCACTATTTTTGTGGACTTAATTTCGCATATTCTGCATGTCTGTATGCAAACATGGGTCTTCTGCAGAAGTCCAAATCAGTCCTCTCCCTCTCATGTTAACCTGTCGTCTACCTGTGTCCATCTCAACAAACAACGTGATCTAATCCCCTGTGTTTGGTTCACTACCTGCAATTATGTTCTCCCTACAGTCCACACTAAGGTTCGCTTGGAAACGGTCCCAAACCACCTCTCGTCTGCGTTCACAACTGCCCAAACTACCAGAGTTTGATTAAAACCGACTAAATGTTGGCCTGTGAAAGCACCCTTAGTTTCCTTTTTATTCCTGTGGAAAACTGACATTTTCTACTAGTAGAGACGGAGGACTATGAGGTATAGCAGCCAGTTGCTCTTAATAAAATCAAACAATCTGTAAAATAAAGGTTAAATGCATTAATATGGTACTTATAGACTAAAGATTTCTCATCTCGATCTCCATTTAGTAGTTGTTCTGGGTCAGCAGGAGTTTTCTAGTTGTCAAGGAAATGTAGATTTTAAGATTTTTTTCCTACTGTAAGCACTTGGAAGACTTTTTGTCCATACTGATTGAATGGTGCCTTCAAATGTTGTCGTGTTTACGGTGTTCACAAGAAGAGTCCATATGAGCGCCCTCCTCGTAAGTGGAACGTTACTGAACGCTCAGAGTTCACGAGTTGTGACACGTTTGTTGACGTTGTCAGAAATGGCGGAGGCCTTGGAAGTCCATTTTTCGGTGCATAATCAGTGAATATATTGTAATTTTCTTTTCTTCTGCAATTTTATAATATGTCTGAGGAAAATGTTGATATTCCCAACGGCCTCATCTTTCTCCTCTGTCATTATGCCTACTGCATTATGTTACCCACTTGCTAGCTTGCTAAATTGTTAGCCTCAGTGGCTATTGCCGTTGCTTAGCAGCGGTGTTCTCACGACTTAACCACTCGAACGCCGAGCATATCTTGTACACGACTTCCCATGTCGTAAACTTGAGCTCACGAGTTTCATTTAAAGGCGCCGTACGGCTCCAACTTCAATCTAGATCTTGGAAATAGCAGTTGACAAGACAATTTCACCTCAAGGTCCATTTTGTCAGCTGCTGTTTCCAAGGTCAAGAATGAACTTTGAACCTCAGGATTGTACATAATGCATGCATCTTTAGGAACGAATGGGTTTGGAACTGAGTGCCACAGAGACACATTGTTGGTGTTTTCATTGGACGGTAAGAAATTTATAAGAAAATGTAGAATAATGCCGACCTCAGCCTTTATCTTCTGACCTTGGGCATATAACAATCATGCAAACATGTGACCTTCAGGTTACAGAACAGTCTCTTTAATCTGTGCCAGCACTTCTCATATTCCCATCTCAAACTGCCAGCCTTTGCATCCTTCAAGATGTTCCATTATCATGATTTGGGCTGCGCTGGCAGAGCAACAGTTTGTTTTAAAAATAATAAATCCTCTTAATCTTTTCAGTCTGTAAAGTTTGTATTCACAAGCATTATTAAGAGGACTTGAAACTCAAGTGTAGATTTATTCTCTTGTTTACTTTTAATCAGAAGTTGCTCTTATTGACTGAGCTCACAGCAGGCAGGTTAAGATCTCAGAGCAGCACCAGCGTTAAACTCTGAAGCTCTCAACAGTTTGTATTGTGTGTAAACTCCGACCTGTATTTAGTGTTCGGCCGCGTTCAGCCGATACACTCCGATCTGGGGATTTGGCCTTTAACTCAGCTCCATATTGTATTTGTTTTAATAATGAAAGTCAGATGTTTTGTTGGATAAATATTGCGTTACTTTTCATGATCAGAAGCAGATGTGGAGCAATGTGAAAGAGAGGGCTCCCTGATGAGAAAACAGCTGATAGAGGGCAGAGGAGGACTGCACTCCGTCTCCTCTGAACACTTTGAATAACTGGATGGATCAATCAGTTTTCAAGTTTGCAATATGGCTTTTTCTAGCTGGAGTTTTGTGTGTTGTGGACAATCAAAGTTAATGACACAAATTGTTTAGAGTGGCTGTATGTCTGTCGGTCGCTGGTCAAATGACATACAGTACATACATCCTAATGCCGTGTGGTTGTAATGCCTCCGCCGACCAGTCAAGTTGCAGTTTGCGGTCATGTCTGTCTAAAATGTCATCTCTTCATCATCTTGTTGTGTGAAATTGTCATAATTAGCTCATGAATCCTTGAGTTATGACCAAAAAGGTGTTTTGTGAGGTCACAGTGACCTTTCATCTTTGAGTCCAAGTGGACGTTTGTGCCAAATTTGCAGAAATTCCCTCCAGGCGTTTCTGAGATATATGACAAGGACGTATCAGGTAAATGCGTCATCAAACCCGCGGCTCTTCTTTTGTTCCTCCATTTTTCTCCATCGCCTCAGCTGGCTTTGTCCACAACGTCTGATTTTTACGAGTGCGTCAAACATCTTGGGCGAGTTAGTTTGCCTGGAACACGCCAAGGAATTGACCTAGTCTGTACTGTTTTGATTTCTCCTTCTTCTTCTTTTCTTTCTTCTGCGTTTGGTCTTTGCAAACGGAAATGATGTACGTGTTTATTTGCATATGGAGCAGGGAAGTGAGATCTGATCACAAGTGGGCAGTGGAGACCCATATGGACCAGCTTTTCTCTCCTCTGAGCCGCTCAGCTTTTGAGTTCATTATTAACATTTCTTTTAATCGTTTGCACCGATAGCGTTAATCGGTTAAAATGCTTAATGTCAGTTAACGGTTAAACGGTTAATTATGGACATCCATAGTGGATTGTTTCGACGGAATAACAGAAAGTTTGTTGCCATGTTGTTTCTTCTTTGAAACGGAGAGCAGAAAACCAGGGACCAATCAGGTGCATTCAACGTTAGGGGACGTCACCGCTTGAGCAGCACGTCCCCTAGCGTCCTCGCCGGACCTGGTGGTTATGTACCGTTGGAGTTAACATTATACAGATGACTGTGGACTATTCGTGTAACAATTTAGCCACAAATTCCCAGACTGACCGTACACGGTCCAGACATATACTCGGTTTGGACCGAATCTGGTTTAATCTCAAATAGAGGCAGTACTGACACCATAACGGAATACACTTATACATTATATACCTTGTGCTTTGTTTAGCCTTATATGTCCATTAATTACATCACTAATCTAAAATTGATGAAATTATTTGGAAGTAAAACCACCCTTCTAATCTATACATCCTTGCATCGTATCACTGTAAATGAAAGCTCAGTTACACAATGAACGCCGTTGCATTAATCTCTCCATCTGCATGTTGCTTTACAGTTCCCATCGCTGTAAATTGTTGCGCTCCACTGATGACATTTGTCACGCCAGCCCTGTGAATAATGTGACGTGTTGTTACTGGAGGTCAGCTGCCCTGGATGCAGCAGAGACGATAGCGATTTACACCACGCTGACATTTGCGCTTAAGCGGAGTCACGTAACGTACAGAGGGCTTTAGCGGCAGATGTGGATGTAAATCACATATGATCACTCAGAGGGACGTTATGATAGATGCGCGGAGAGGAAGACATTCCGTCACATCACCGGGTCGCCACTGGCAAACCATCTGCTGACCCTTTGCTTCAGATGATCGGTCTCCTCTGACTCTTTCGCGCTCTCACTTCCTCTCTTTGAGACGGTGGCAACACTGTGTTTTTTTTCACAATTCAAAACAAGAACTTGTAGTTTAAAAGTGTCTAAATAGAGCTTTTTTGTAAAGGAGTCTTATATGTGTGCCACTGGGCAGCATGTCAATCATGTGCTCGCACACACACACACACAGCTGCTCATTGTGAAGCCCATGCGGTTAGTTGGCCTTAATGAACCGATGTCTCTAATTAGTGGCAGGTTATCTAATGAGAGTGTGTGTAAGACGGGGAGAAATGTGACTGCTGCAACGTGCGTGTGCTCCAACAAACATGCCTGTTACATACACAGCGTGTTGAAGTGTGGAAATGATCTCTACGAGGTGAAAAAGTTTCCCCGTAGAGCTGAAACTTGTCTTGTTTGGACGGATAAAGGTGCTTAGTTCCGAATTGATAGACAGGCAGACAGTCGGATATAGACAAGGGTTATTTAAGGCTGATGGCGGAGCTGCTGTTACCATGGCAATCCATTTGTGTGTGCACGCGCTATAGCAAAAGTGTCCTCAACATGAACCCTCTCGCGGTTACTTTCTGATCAGACTGCTTCACACTTACACCTCACAGATTCACGTATTGCTCCTATCCTGAGTAAAAATAGTCACATTACAGGCTTTTATGTTTTTTTCCACTCAAGTTGCCAGCTTGTGTTACCTCCCACACTGACAAAAATGTTAGGTGATGGAGTTAACAGAGTAAGTAATTCATAAACAATTCAATTGTAACTGTAAAAAGAAAATTCATCTTTTAACTCTGAGCTAATTAATATGTTTTAATGTCTAGCGCTGAGTAAATCCAGACACACACTCTAGGATCTCGACAACCTAAAGCGCTGTTTTTGTTAACATCAATTCTGCTACATTATTCACTGAATATCCTTGCTGAGAGCCAGATACTTAACTGAAGCTGTCACTCCCATTCTGTAATGCTGAAGTTTTGTAATATGCAGGACTAGATGAACTGCCCACTAGTGCATATGTCAGCAGAATATCTCACAAATATCTGAACAATTTTCGATGATTTTTTTTTTTTTTTGGGATGGATCGGCCTTGAGCCAAGGAACAATCGATTCCCTGCTGGTGGTGATCCAGATCTGGGATTTCTACCTTCAGATGAGACTAATAAAGATCCTGTGGGTACGCTGGCAGAGTCTGGAAGGAAGACAATCTCTCAGAATGTACAGTAAACGGAAGATATTAATGTCTGTGGATTTAACAGCAAAGTAGACAGTTTGCCTTCTGGTTTAAAGTGGAAATGAAGCAGTCAACCAAGTTCAGCCGGTTTACTAAAAGGATTTCCACTCTAATGAACAAGTATATAGCAAACATGACAAATGTAAACATGCTGAAGTCAGTTAAAGGAGAACACAGGTAACATTAGGCCGATAATATCTCTAGTGTTTGCTCTGGAGATATGTTTTACTTGTGGCGTCAGTTTTGGTACAAAAACAAGTTACGTAAGCAAACGCTATAACGTGGGCTTCAGAATAAAGTAGTGCTTTTGGCGTTTATTTTGTTTGTCTTTGAACGGTCTGAATGAGACAGCAGAGGAGGAGAGACAGGTGATCAGAGAGACGGGAGAGGACAGGAGAGCTGGGTCAGCTGGACTCGATACCTGTCGGAGGGCTTTCGGTGCCACTAGCCAGTAACGTTACAGGTCTCCGTTTCAGTGTGAGTTTATGAAATGGCCTGTTTTGTCCTGGGTTTTAACATTGCAAAACTCCATCTAGGAACAACACTGTATCATCTGCGTACATGCAGTGATTGGCGTCCAGTTTTGGTTATAGATTTAAAGTAAGGACAGGACCTAAGATTGAACCTGCTGATATTTAATCAAAATGAATCAAATTAATGACATATTATTATACATATTATATTTTTTACATACATATAGTCACACTTTTTAACTTTCTCTTCATACTTCCCTCCTCGCTGTTTCATTAAAGTTGGCCCACTTCTTGCAGCGTGCTGTTCCGATGAGGAGATAATGATAGCGTGAAACTTCTCCTAGGGGATAGTGCACACACACACACACACACACACACAATATGTGTCTGACTGCACATTGTCATCATTATTGCTATTATGGCTTCCTTCTAATTTCTATTCTAAGCCATATTTCTTTCGCCAAGAAAACGTGTCAACAAGGCATCTACTAAATAAAGTTGCGCTCATTCATGGGTTTACTCACGGTTAGATGTCCTTTCTGTCATTGGATGCATATGATTGATTTGCAGCCTTTGTGTGTGTGTGCGTGTGTGTTAAACTACATAAACCAACCCAAACAACCCAAAACAGGATATGCCGCGGCAACCCAAAGTAAAGAAAAAAGATTAACTTAAACTTTGTCTTATTGAAATGAACAAACTATATTAAAGCCCGTTAAAAAACTATTTCGGCTCTTGGCGTCCTTAAACAGCTGCGCTCTCCACAGCTGATACTAAATCAGGATGATGGCAACAGGATGACGGCATCAACTGGTGCCAAATTTATAAACAATTCAATGCTGTGGTTGGCCACATGGGGCAAAAATACCAATTACTATCAACATAATGTTTCTCTTATAATAAGGAATTCAACTACTCCTTTCTTAACATTTGGCTCCTACATACCGGCCCCTATTGTTCTAAGTGCAAAACGTAACAATTCAACTAAACAAAAAAATGGAGCCAAACTAAAAATAAATAAATATGTTTCTTATCGTACTACCTCATAACTGTGTTATGTGTTTGAGTGCACTTGAAATCTCGATTTAATCTGAAGCTTCTACTAAAAGGCATATCTTGCTGATTGGCCGCTGTAGAGTGCTGGTCTTTGTCTTCAGCAGTACACTCCTGACATTAGATGTTATGGAGCTTTTAAACTTGTCCATCTTTTCCTTAATTAGTCCATTCCATTTTGCTTGGCTTGCTTCCTGTGACTGGACTGTTTCAACAACTTCTTTTCTTTTCACATGCAGGTCTCGAAGCAGTTTCTTGAGTTTTAGAAGCCAGGCGACTGACTTTGTAAGTCGGTGCCAAGATGAGAAGTAATGAATCAGAGAACTAGTGCTGTTGTGTTGTTCTTTCATTATTGTATTGACAATTACTCGTTCCTTCTTTATCTCAGGGTCATTTGGACAAATCGAAGTTAGTTCAGTTGTCAAGATGGGCCACTCCTGCTCTGCTCTTTGGAGAAAGATCGGTCCATTCTTCCAAAGATCTGATCTTATGAGGGCTTCAGCAGTTAGACCTCTAGAGGCAAAGTCTGCCGGGTTGTCTTTAGTGTTGATGTATCTCCACTGCTTGACATCTGACACTTCTCTGATGGCACTAATTCGATTGGCCACAAATGTCTGGAATCTTTTGGTCTCATTTTTAATATACTTCAAGACTGCGGTGCTGTCAGTCCAAAACACTGATCTTTCTAGCTGCAGATGTAGCTCTGAGGTTAACATCCTCTCCATACGTACTGCTAACATGGCTGCAGTCAACTCCATCCGTGGTATGGTAATCTGCTTGAGGGGCGCTACTCTGGCTTTTCCCATCACAAATGCTACATGCACTTGATCTTGTGTGTTGGTGAGCCGCAGGTAGGACACTGTTCCATAGCCAAGCTCACTCGCGTCACAAAAATGATGCAATTGTGCCCATTTTATCTTGTCGAAGCTTGGTGGTTTAATGCATCTGCTAATGCTGAAGTTCTCAACCGTATGAAGATCTGCAAGCCACCTTTGCCATGGTTGAATGAAACCATCTGGGACCTTTTCGTCCCATCCATATTTTAGCTTGCAGAGCTCTTGCAAGATTAGCTTTGCAGTGAAGATGAATGGTGCTATAAATCCAAGAGGGTCGTAAACAGAGCTTACGACCGACAAAATGCCTCTTCTAGTACAGGCTTGCTGCTTAAGTGCAACCTTGAATGTGAACTTGTCATCTTCCACTGACCACTGGATTCCAAGAGCTCGTTCGATGGGAAGGTCTTCTGAGTCCAAGTCCAAGCTCTTTATTTCTTTTGCTCTGTCTTCTTTGGGTATAGAAGCCAAAACATCTCTGCTGTTACTCACCCATTTTGTGAGATGGAATCCACCTTGTGCACAGAGTCTGCAGAGTTCTCTACAGAGTGCCATTGCTTGTCTTTCTGTGGACACGGACTTAAGACAATCATCAACGTAGAAGTTGTCCATTACAGTGCCGATGGCCTCAGCAGAGAATTTATCCTTGTTGTCCTCTGCAACTTTTTTGAGTGCGTAGCTAGCACAGCTTGAAGATGACGTAGCTCCAAACAAATGGACCGTCATCCTGTACTCCTCAAGGCTTTGGTGGAAATCACCTCCTGGCCACCATAGAAAGCGCAGGAAGTCTTTGTCTGTTGGTGTGACTCTAACTTGATGGAACATACCTTCTATGTCAGCCATCATAGCAACAGGCTCCTTCCTGAAACGTAACAAGACACCTATGAGGGTGCTGGTTAAGTTTGGACCTTGAATGAGCTCATTATTCAGTGAGAATCCATTGAAAGAGGCGGAGCAGTCAAACACAACACGGATTTTTTCCTTCTTGGGATGGTATACGCCATGGTGTGGTATATACCACACCTTTCCATCGTTTCTTTTAAGCTCCGACCTTGGTACAGCTTCAGCATGACCTTTTTCTATGACCCCTTGCAGGAAGGCGGTGTATTCTTCTTTTAACTTTGTATCCTTTTGTAACTTTCGTTTCAGGCATGATGCACGCTGCTGGACCACTTGACGATTATCAGGCACTTTAACTTCGTCCTTTTTAAAGGGCAATGGTAGCTGATAGTGTCCATCCTTGTTTTCAGCCCTTTCCATTATCCCCATGAATCTTTTGTCCTCCACCGACATCTCATTTTTTTCTTCATAGGCTTTTTCAGGGAAGTCATGGTTATACTGCTGTAGTAGCAAATCACTCAGGTTAGATACTGAAATGCGATTAGCATAGATGACTGGATTCTTTTCATTAGCAGGGTTATCCAAAAGGCCATTTACCACCCATCCTAAGGCGGTTCTGACGGCATAGGGCCCATCGCCTTGGCTGTTGATAACTTGCTGTGGTTCTAGAAGCTTTGGTGCATTCATTCCTATGAGTAGCCCAATGTCTGCATCAATGTGTGGTATATGGACCTCTTTTAGGTAGGGCCATTTTTTGATCATGTCATCAGTGATTACATGCTCTTTCGTGACTGGAATTTCATCCTGAGTGTATGTCTCAGGGAGCTGTAAAAATTCCTCTCCATCAAGACCGCTCACTTCAAGGCCTTTGAGCACACTGCTTCCCACTATTTTCTGTTGACCCATAGTGCGCAACAGGATTCTTGTTTTCTTTCCTTGGACTTGTAACTGCTGTCTAAGGGCTTCAGTGCAGAAGGTTGCAGAGCTTCCTTGATCCAAGAATGCATGTGTCTGTATTATCAGATTTGAATTTAATGCCTTTACTTGAACAGGTATCACAGAAAGTGGGACTAATTGAGTGTTACCGGCCCCCGTGCAAGCATTGGAGTCCAAAGAGACTAGTGCACTTACAGATGCTTTCTCTGTCTTTACTGGATTTTCAAATGTCCGTCTTCGCATATGTAGGACTGTTGGATGCCTGAGAGTACACTCTTTGCAGATCAATCTTTTCTGACAGTTTCTACTAAGATGCCCTCTGGTGAGACAGCCAAAACATATGCCTTTTCCTTTAAGGAAGGAGATCTTGTCAGCATGACTTATTTTTCCAAAATTCATGCATGTTTCTAATCCATGATTTGCATTGCAGTATGGACAAGGTTGTAGAACTGGTGTTAAGCTGGGAGGACTCGCAGGAGTGTTTGACTTGGGAGTGAGAACTGAGTTGTTTGAAGTTGCTATGGTGACGAAGCTACTTCTTTTATAAGCTGGAGCAATTCTCGGCTTAGAGTCCTTGGTTACTTTACTGTCCCTTTTGGGTAAACCCATCTTGCAAATCACCAAAACAATGGATCCATAGCGATATTTGCATGTCTTTCAACAAACTCAACCAGTTGTTGAAACTGGGCTCTTTTCTTGCTGCGTTCATAGTGGTCATAAGCTGTTGTCCTCCATCTCTCCCGTAGCTTATATGGGAGCTTTGCTACCACACACTTCATGTTGGTAGCATGATTCATTTCCTTTAGAGCATTGATGTTTACCATAGCATTACAGCAGCCACGTAAGAACAGTGAATATGAATGCAAAGCTTTGCTGTCCTCCGCCTTTATAGGACTCCAATTGAGAGCTTTCTCCTGATATGCATGAGCGATGAGGATTTCGTTGCCATAATGTTTTTGTAACAGCCTTTTAGCTTCTTTGTAGCCTTTTCCTGTTTCCATGTGTTGACAGCTTTTAACAAGTGACTTTGCTTGTCCTTCAGTGAACTGTTCCAAAAAGAGCAGTCTGTCTTGGTTACTGCTTGTTCTCTCTTCAATGCACTGTTCAAATGTCCTCATAAAGTTAATATATTTAAGCGGGTCTCCTTTAAACACAGGAATTTCTCTAGATGGTAAGGCTGCAAGTCTCTGTTCATTTATTAGCATGTCTGTTATCATGTTTTGTTTCTGCATGACACCAACCAAACTGTTTCTGGCACCTTTAAATGATGAGCGTTTGTTAGATACAGCGCGGTATCCATCCATGTCTCTTCTTGCATAAGTGTCTCTCTTTTGTTAAACAGGTAAATAATTTGTGACATTTTTAGTTCCTTTCGACTTTGCTGAAATTTTAGATCCTTTGCCCTTTAAAGACTCCCATTTATATTCATCCTCCTCTTCTGAATCATCTCCATCATCATCAGGATTGTCATCATCTTCATCGTCATCGTCATCATCATCATCATCATCATCCTCAGATTCCATATCTGCCCTTTCTACAGAAAGGGAATGAAGCCAGCTGAGCAGATTCAAAATATTCATTCATTTTATCTTCAGCTGTTGCAATGGGAAACTGCTGCAATTCATTATCCATTATGTTCATTGCTTGAATTCTTGCTTCAGCGACAGCAATATCCGTGTCAATAGACAGGCGTTCCTTTCTTGCTTTCAAGTCAAGTTCTTCTTTTTCCAATTCTACTTTCTTTTCTAATGCAGCAGCACGTGCAAGCAACTCAGCTTTCTTGGCCTCTGCTTCTCTGCGTATTGAGGAGCTAGTGGATGCTTTGCTGCCTTTTGATGTAACTGAAGCATTTTCATTTTCCTTCTCGCTTTCAGGAGACTGCATTATATTTTCCACAGGAGGAGCACGTTCAATCCATTTTTCCACCTTTCTTTTGAAATCTTTGTTATTAGCATGTTTTGGTAAATACCAATATCTATGATCACTCTCCTTCTCATCATCAGGCAATAATTCTTGTACCGTCTGATGCAGCGCAGCAAACGCATTTAACAACTTGCAAAATACACTCGCATAACGTTTGACATCACTCAGGTTGTCATACGTGACAAGAAGTGGCTCTAATACATTAATTTTGCTCGTCAACTTTGCCAGCGCCGCTCTTCTTGCGTTTTTCTGTTTAAATAAAGCAGCTTCTGCGGCTTTTAAGGTGAGTTTTCTCTCGCGCTTTGCGCGCACCGCCTGAACACTTTCAGGTCCGTGTAATTCATCCTCTTCAGCCATACTAACAGGCTACACCATGCAGTTCATCACAAACATTTCTTCATCTTCTTTCACGCTGTTTTCCCGATCTCACACTCCTTCCATCCCCATGTAATTTCCTTTTTTCGTTCCACTACGTCGCACATTTGAAAGTTTTTTAACTAATATTATGGCTTCCTTCTAATTTCTATTCTAAGCCATATTTCTTTCGCCAAGAAAACGTGTCAACAAGGCATCTACTAAATAAAGTTGCGCTCATTCATGGGTTTACTCACGGTTAGATGTCCTTTCTGTCATTGGATGCATATGATTGATTTGCAGCCTTTGTGTGTGTGTGCGTGTGTGTTAAACTACATAAACCAACCCAAACAACCCAAAACAGGATATGCCGCGGCAACCCAAAGTAAAGAAAAAAGATTAACTTAAACTTTGTCTTATTGAAATGAACAAACTATATTAAAGCCCGTTAAAAAACTATTTCGGCTCTTGGCGTCCTTAAACAGCTGCGCTCTCCACAGCTGATACTAAATCAGGATGATGGCAACAGGATGACGGCATCAACTGGTGCCAAATTTATAAACAATTCAATGCTGTGGTTGGCCACATGGGGCAAAAATACCAATTACTATCAACATAATGTTTCTCTTATAATAAGGAATTCAACTACTCCTTTCTTAATATTTGGCTCCTACAATTGCTTTTAGCAGCACTCACACAAATACACACACAAGCAATCTACCTGTCGGTGTCCATTCATTCAGTAGAAAATGAAGAGCATAGGGGTCAGTGTTTCCAGTGAGGGAGAGATAGGAACTGATGATAATTCTCTTCCCTCATTAGACTGTTTCTAAAAACATCTCTCAGCACTCCCGCCATCTGATCGCCATGGTTACCTTTACACCTGTCACGTGCAGACACACGCACCATCTCAAAATAGCTATTTTTGCACTGGTAGTCTGGTAGAAAAGCTTGATGATTTCCTCCTGCAGCAGCAGCTTTTTCTCTGACTTTCAAAATACATCTTCATTCGGACAATTTAGCATTTTCGGATTTTGCATTCACTTTAAATTTGGTCACTGTAGAGAACAGAGACACACGCTTATATAAGAAGAACTTTTTGTCTCAATCCCTCTGCAGCGCTAAAAACCACAGCTGTTGGCTATGAATATTGCATTTGTTATTCTCATAAAAAGACACAGACAATATGATTTATACTGTTCGTGTGTGTTGATACATTTCAATTGCAGCCGTACTTGACAAAAGACCAGAATACAGTGCAGATACATGGGCTGTTGTGGTTGTTTATTACACTACAGTAAAAGTACTACACATTATTAACTCCAGTGTGGGTGAGACTTGTCATAGGTTTGGCTTCATTTGATCAGATGAAATGAACCAGCAAGTCTTAGATTTGAAATGATGAATGGATGGCAGCAAAGAGGGAGTAATAAATGAAGGCAGGAGAGAGACTGAATGGAGTACTCTTCCTGATTGACCTTTCACTAAGCTCTATTAAATATCTTAAACCCACATTACCAGCAGTAGTAGATTAAATAATACCAGACACACAATCCTTCTTTTTACAATATACAGTAGGTAGTAAATAAAGTGTGTTGGATTCCATTCATGTTGTGCTTTCTACTCCTTCATGTGCACTTGGTGTGCTGGATATAAGAAAAGTTGTTGTTGGATTTAAAACTGGGGATGCTTTTAGCTATAGTTGTAGGGAGGCAGTGTAAGTCAGTCCGTCAACCACTTATTTTACTGGCCGTAGTTGTCAGAAAGATATATGAATTATGTTTTATCCAGTGAGCAACCTCCAGTTCTGGAAAGTGAAGCCAATGCTAAAGTGCCTTAAACTTGCATTCTCTCTAACAGCCAGCAGGGGGCGACTCCTCTGGTTGCAAAAAGAAGTCTGATTGTATAGAAGTCTATGAGAAAATGAGCCTACTTCTCTCTTGATTTATTACCTCAGTAAACATTGTAAACATGAGTTTATGGTCTCGATCGCTAGTTTTCTTCAATACAGCATGATGTTCATTTAGTAAATTATGGTCCCATTTAGAGTCAGACAGACCATAAAGCAGGGGATGCTTTAGGGCAGTGGTTCCAAACCTGTTTTCCTTGGAGCCCTGCCAACTTGTATCTGACGTTATCACCCAAAATGTACAAATCCTCAATAACGCCAACAAATATGGATATTTTGTTAGAGAAAAACATGTGAATTTTGGAAATTATTACATACATTTTTTTCCAATACATTTTGACTTTTGGACTTTATAACTGGAGTTATTGGAAATGCTTGGATCACAGGAGTTTGAAATAATCCTACGCAGCCGCCACTGGAATCTAAGTGTACAGATAGTATAATATTAATAATATTAGTGTACTTGTGTGATCTTTATCTAACACTGTGCAGAAATACAGGGTTTAAACAGAATGTGGCCAACCAAGTAGCAAAAAAATCCTGCACGCCCCTTGTGATCTTTGGCGCCTCCCTAAGGAGGGGCACGGACCCCAGGTTGGGAACCACTGCTTTAGGGCGTGGCTACCTTGTGATTGATAGGTCGCTACCATGGCGTTGTTTGTTTTTGTCTTACAACTTTAACCCTTTCACAGTGTGTTTTCAGTTCATAAAAGTAACATTTTGGTCGCTTAAAAATGTCTTTTATTCAGCGTTGGGTTGTACTTAGCTCCTCCCTCTCGTGTCACTTCTGGTTGCAAAAAACCAAGATGGCGACGGCTAAAATGCCTCACTCGAGGCTTCAAAATGCCACAAACCAATGGGTGACGTCACGGGGACTACGTCAACTTCTTGTATACAGTCTATGTTTACGAGCTGTAACACATCTCTCCCAGGTTCATGAAGCATTTTGTGCACACACACGAGGAAACACCAACTTCAGGATGATTAGATTGTTATATAACAGTTTGCACGTGCACGCTATATTAAACTGGTAGCATGGTGATTCATCGCACACATGGATAAATAAATGGCAAAAAGTCAGATCAGGGAATGAAGAGTTATGTAATATGAATGCCGCGCACACGTGCGCCTGATCGAGTAAACCGGGCTAAAGAAAAAATCCCTCATTCACTGATAAGATTTGCATGTACGAGTGTGTGTGTTAGTGTGTGTTCGCGTGAGTGCATCCAACTCTGACTGGCAGATTGCTCGCAGTGAAATGTCAGCTGCCTACACCATACGACATGCTGTGCTGCTGCTTTGTGTGTGTCTGTATCTGATTGTTTTTGTGTGTGTGTGTGTGTGTGTGTGTGTGTGTGTGTGTGTTATTCCTTCATTCACAAGAGTGTGTAAAAGAGTGACGGGCAGACAAACAGATGGAGAGACAGCAGGGAGAGAAAAAATCAATAGCAAATGTCACAAGACATTCATTTTTTATCACATTTCACTGATACTTTGACACAGTATAAATGATGTCCGCCACATATGTATTCCTCATTAGACACTCCTAAGAGTCAGCTCTACATGTGGCTGTTTCCCCTCAAGTGACCACGTCAAAAATACCCAGCTTCGAAATGTTAAAGCGTCCTGCAAATCCCGCCATGATCAGATTGAATGAGTTTTCCAAAAATGAGGCTTTTCTGAAACAGCTGACCTGCAACAGACTGTAATCCACAAATAAATTCATGTTTCTCTGATTGTCCAGGCGGCTGAAAAGAGATTAAAAGGAATCAAAAAATGAAATAAATGCATATGGCATACAGTATATATACAGCAGGTGCAACTCCTGCCAGATGAAAGGATGCGCCTTGCTGTAATAGTCTCTAATTTACATGCATTTGTTCTACTGTATAAAGTCATTTATTTTTACTGTATAATGTTATGGCAGCTTTATTTTTTTAATTTTACACAACTGATACTCTAATGTGCTCGACATGATAAAATGTTTTATAAGAACAATTAAAGTATATACAAATTATGAGAGAGGGAAAATTAAAAAAATAGAATCATTACAAAGGATTTGATGTATATAAAAAGACATATATACTAACACACTGTTCCCTACATATACTCTATACTAATAAAGTAAACAAGATCGTGCACAGGAGAGGTAAGATGCTAAAAGCTTATACAAAAGAAAAGAAATAATATACATTTAACTATTATTCCTCATTCCACTCGTCCTGTCGGCAACACTGTAATTGGGAAGTTACCAATGTTTGTTTGAAATATTTTTTTGAAGTAGACTAAAATGATAAGTGATAGACAATAGCCGTGTTTCCATGCACATATTTCTATGCGCATTTTGAATAATCGTATTGGAAAAGCTGTATGGAAACAAAAGAAGGTTTTTAAGCACGCTTGAGGTGGTTATTGCTTTTGTTGAAAAAGAGTTGATGCTCTAAATGGGATATTGAAACGCCTTTGCCGAATAAATTCTGACTTGCGAATATACTGTATATAATAGAATATATATTGTCTTTGTCTCCAGACAACATGAAACATGGCCAATACATGGCCAATAATACAATTAAAAGTCTAAAAGCCAACTGCTGACCTAACTGTGATCTCTTTTTTGCGACATTCCAAACATTTGCTTAAAATTTCGCTTAACAATTGAATGGAAACACGGCTAATATATAAGTGTGAATTCCACAAAACAGTGCCTCTGTATCGAAATGAAAATGCAACCACATTATTGGGACATAAAGACATTTAATTTGCAATTAAAATGAATAAAAGACATAAATAGATACAGAGAGATATATAGAAACAGAAAAAAAATGTAAATAGAAGTTAGATAAAGTGAAGGCAGATGCTGGTGACATCTTGTTCTTTCGTTGCTCAGCTTCCCTAATCTCACCATCATATGGATGCAGTTAATCCTACACACACACACACACACACACACACGCTACTGTAGATGAACTTGTTCACACTGACTGCCTTCTTCTTCTTCTTCTTCTTCTTCTTTGGCTAAAACACTGCATGCATTGCGTCGCCTCGTCTGCGTGTATGTGTGTCACACGGCGCACTGCTGGAGCGGTTATCTCGGGTAGATGGGGTGTGGATTGTTGTCATGGCAACTAAATAATGGGGTTAAGATGGCGAGTGGTGTGTCTCTAACAGGGGTGTCTCTTTGGGAGGGTGTTACAGTATCACCGATGACTCTTTTGTGTGTATTGATGGAATGATTGTAGAATAGCAGAGAATGAGCGGGAAAAGAGAGAAGATCAGGACTTCCTACTACATTTTTTAATTCCGCAGCAGAAGCTCAGAGGGGATCTGGAAATATTTTATTTTGCATTCAGCGTCGTATTGGCCCCTGGAGGCTCCCAGTGCAAATCCATTTCCATTCCTCTGAGTGTGTGTGTGTGTGTGTGAGAGAAATCCATCTGCTCTGTCCTTGTTAAGACCAGCCCCTGAGGGCCCCTGAGGCACAAATCCTCTCTTTCTTGCTCTCTTTTACCAGCTATCAGGGAAAGGAGAAACATCAGCCTCAGTATGGGATTCTGCTCCATCTTTTACAGCATTTCTTTACATTAAAGCAGCAGTAGGCAGTACATTCCATAATAACCTTTCAGCATATTGTAATTCAAGTGTTCAGAGAGATAACTAGACTTTCTCATGGCTCTGTTTTCAGGCTTATGGCAGGATGTAGTGACCGTTTTATAAAAATAACTTTTTTTTAATCATATTTGCTCCATTTCTACCCACTGCAGCTTTAATAGCATGACTTATTTAACATGCAAAAACAATCATCCAGGCTGGTTGCGTTATTATTGAGAAAGTGGGTTTATATGATCAAAAAGCAGACTGTCAGACCCTGCTGCTGTAAAATGAGAGGTTTTCTAGAGGCGCTCGGAAACACTACCGCTTTTGTCCGCCAAAATCAACCCAGAATGAAAGTTCCTCGTAGTAGTAGTAGCGTAACTTTAAGATAATAGAAAATAACCTTGAACTTGATTCATGACTTCATGACATTACTAGAACCTTAATCTAAAACAAATGACACGCTGCATTCAATTTAGCATGTAAACATGTCACACAAAACTGCAAATGCAACCTTCCTACAAGTGCAGAGATACAGGAACTCTCGCGAGAGTTTCACACAAGACAAACCCTTTCTAGCCATAACCGCTTTTAGCACGATATCATGCATGTAGCCATTATCATCATCATCATTCAGAGACATTTTGAGTGTCCTGCAGGAACTGTTTGTCCTCCGTGTTGCCTTTTACGCTGCAATTAAGAGTTGACAGTAAGAAGAAAATGTTCCCCCAACTCTGGGAACAAACCAATCCGGAGATAATTGTAGTCTAACTCGCATCAAATCACCAGCGAGGACATTCCACAGCTTTCGTTTTACCGTCTTACAAGTTGATGGGAAGAACAAGAAGAGTCTCTCTCCTTTGAGACTCTATAAGGTCAGAGAAGGAGAGGATGACAGCTCAAACTTAGATAGCACCACACTCATAATTTAAATTCGTCGTGGGACTTGTGGGTTATTTATAGTTTGCACATGCATATCATTACTACTTTTCCTCCCTTTATCTCCCTCTCTCTCACACACACACACACCAACATGCCAGCAGTGTGGACAGTACACCTCTACACTTGTTCATCCTGCGTGACCTCTTGTTGCTAGGCAACACTGGCCTATGTCAGAATGTCCCTGCATGAGAGATCCGGCTCGCAGTGTGTGTGTGTGTGTGTTTGTCCTTTTCTAATAATACTGTACTTTAGTTGTGTGGCGATCATCAGAAGTGTGTAGGGGACGTGAGGACATCCATGTGTGTGTGTGTGTGTGTTGTGACTAATCTGGATTGCAGGGTGCATTGTGTGTTTAAACTGTAGAGAGAGAATGTTGCAGCATATTTACTCTGCTATCAACTTTAAAAATTTAAAAATGCACTCCTTCCTTCCTTTTTTTTTTTTTTCTTGGAGGCAGTATCTTTATTGATGCACACTCTGTGCTTTGTCGTGTTTACTGTGCACACAGAGACCAGCTGTCAATCAAACAGTGTGTTCCAGTACTGTGATGTATTTTTTAGAGCCTGTGAGGACTGGAGATTTGTGTGGAGTCCCGGAAGGTTGGAAAAAATAAAGAAGGATTTTGCGAGATCTCACACTTTCAAAGTTTTTCATTTAGGTCACTGTACTTCCGGGTCAGTTTGGCACCATGGAAAACAACCACAACAATGGAGCGCATAAACCCATGGGAGAGGTTCATATAATATGATTTTGAGCCTCAAATACAGTGGAAATATAGTGATCAGAAAGCGTGGGAAAGAATCATTACAGTACAAATGCGGTTTAAATAATTTGCTTATAGCAATCAAGTAGTCACTTACAGTGTTAGTTTTAGGTCTTTATATTTATTTTAGACGGAAAAAGGTTAAGAAGCGTCTGCTCATTGGTAAATAGTAGTAATAATCCACAATTAAAACCCCGTACTTTATTCATCCATAGAGCCGTGCAAGTCACTGCATGTTCTACAACACTGTCCTGCAAATATTTCAGAAAAAAACCTTGTGTTAACAAATGAAGGAATTCTGTCCACCGTTGCGGATTATACCTTTATGGTATGTGTAGGGAGACATGTCATTACATAAATTGATGCTGAAGGAGATGGCAGGATGTAAAGCATGTATTCTGTACATTGAAAACGATCATCCACGTGTTAAGCTCAAAACATCACGCCTGCACATCTGGATGTTACAATATAAAACAATATAGCCAGTAACAATCCCTCACAGCCACAGAATGAATTTTAGTGTTGTGTCTAAATATAGTATTTTAAACACATGATAAATATGTATATGTTTCCGCTGACCTTGTAAAGGAATGGCGTCGAATTCTGCTGAGCCTGTCAAGTTGTACAGTTGAGTGAATATGTGTAGTTTGTGTGGAAATACTTGTGCGCCCGCATACGAGAGGAGCTCAGTGTTTGTGACTAAACAAACCACAGCTAACCTTTCTGCTCTCCAGTCTACTCCTGCCTCTCTTTTGTCTTCCTCTGCTCGTCTCTATGAGGGATACAGATAGATAAGCTCCTAATATTTAACCTGATTTGATAAAGATGTGACCGTTTTTTATCGAAATAAGTTTAAACATCCTAATTGTTTTCTCTGTATGCCACATATCACTCAATATTTGCATTAGTGTTAGCAGTAATCCTCTTGTGGCAAGCCGAGGCCTGACCTTTGGCCCTGTTTGAACAGTGTTTCTGCATATTTTTGGTAAACGTATGTGGCCTGTCACAGCAATATTGAAGCTCTATTCACTGTGAGGTTCTCTATACAATATCCAGAGCATTAATATAGCAGCAAACTATTGTCTATGTAAAGATATAGAGGAGTAATGTCTACCTGAGCAGAGAGTGAAGTCCCTCTCTCTCTGTGTGTGTTGTAATCAGAGTTTCTCCTCGTAGTGTTCATTGCCAGGCTGGCATTGCATGCTTTTAGTGCATGTGAGCGTGCCCCACTAGCTAGCTCACAGGCGTTGCTCTGCTCTCATACAGCGGTTACTGATAACGCCGTCCCGGGAGCGTAGCACCCGCCCTCCAGTCCCCCCCTCAGGTTAACACTGTTATCTCTATCAGCACTGTTGCTGCAGGTTTCACTGTTAGCGCTGTTAGCACCGCCGTCGCCATGCTGAGAGCCACGTGGAGGCAATAGATATGCTCCCGATCTCACATTTAGTACCTTTAAAGCAGGATTTATTTTTGGCATTATTGGGCAAAAAAATCCAAAATCCCCTTTCAGCGTATAGTAATTCAAGTGGTACCCCAGGGTAGATGGATTTCTGGAAAAGGTACAAAAGAAATGCCTGAATTTGGAAATACAGCCATCATTCTGCAGCTCTCCCCTCTCTGTCCTTAACCCCTCCCACCAGACGAGCACGGGCACATGCACACACTTCATACAGTAACCAGTACGAGTACTGAGAATGACCCTCTTGATTTCTTTGCAGACTTGTGGGCCTGTAAAGCCCTTTGACAGATGACATACTGTGATATGAGGTTTTGGCGAGCTTAAATATCGGCGAAGCGCTTCAGAGATGGAGAGAAAATGTTGCAAATAATGTAGCCTTCTGCTCACTGTAGGTATTGCGCCTCAGCGCTGAGCAGAAGGCTATTACTATATGCAACATTTTCTCTCCATCTCTGAAACGCTTCACTGATATCGTCTGACTCTCTCTGATAAGTCTGCCTTCCTTTTTGGGTTGCTTTGCAGTGTAGGCAATTGTTGCCAATGCTGAAATAGCAACTTCTCCTGCAGGATAATAGGAAGCTCTCTCTCTCTCTCTCTGAAATGACCTGTGATTGGTCTTCCATCGCGGGCTAGATTTTCTAAAGCGTCAAAAAACAGAGCCATGAGGAGGTGCAGAAGTCTCTCAGAGCACTTGAATTACAATATACTGAAAGGTTATTGTGGAATTTTTGCCCAAGGATGTCAAAAATATACTGCCTACTGCAGCTTTAAGTTCTACCTAAACCACAAAACTGAGAAAGGAAAGTAATTACTATTACAACCACGACAGACCTCATACTAAGAAACCATCGTTCTTCTGGTGAGAACGATCTTGGCCATTGAAATTGAACTACCAGCCAACTAAGTGAAAAAACTCATCTAAATGGTTTAAAGGTCCCATATTATAAAAAAGAGAGATTGTCATGTTTCTTTATTATAAAGCAGGTTTAAGGCCTATATAAATACTGTGAAAGTATCTAAACATTCAATCCACAGGGAAATACACACAGCCCGTATTCAGAAACTCTGCATTTGAAACAAGCTGTCAGGATTTCTGCCCATTCGTGATGTCAGGAATATATAATATCCTTGACACAATTTTAAATGTAAAACATTCTAAATGTGTCCCAGTTTATTCCTGGTTGCATTGTATGTGAATGTCATCAGCTGACAGGAAGTACACATGGACCTAAGACGTACATCATGTAAACATGTTCTAGTAGAAACACAAAATACAAGTATGATCCTGAAAATGAGCATAATATGGGACCTTTAAGACACAGGATGCTCATGCTAAGCAAGTCTCAAATGTCAAACATAAACGTAAACGAATCATAAAACATAATTTGGAACGGCAGATATATTTTTTTTTACAGAAAAAACTAAAATTAGAATTTAAACTCTGACCTTGAAGAGCAGTTTATTACAGTTAAAGTTGTATACATGGGAAATGGAAGTGGTCAATTGACATAGTTAGAGCCATAGTTAGGTCAATGGAGGATTAGTCCAGTGGGAGGTGGTGTTGCTTTGGATGGGATGTTCTCTTCTCTCTATGTGCAGCATGTATGGTGGAGAGAGAGGGTCTGTCTGTAGTCAACCGTCAGTTACCCTTTCAAGGCTGATGGGAATGTAAATATCAGCGTTGTGTGTGTGTGTGTGTGTGTGTGTGTGTGTGTGTGCGGGTGGAAGAGTTGATTAGTTAGTTTTCATCAGATTTGATTAACATCATCAAAGCCCCTCTCTCTCTCTCTCTCTCTCTCTCTCTCCCGCTTTCATCACAGATCTCCATCTCTTTTCCCGTCATTGTGCTTTCCACTGCTAGTACAGATCCCATTGTGTGTGTGTGTGTGTGTGTGTGTGTGTGTGTGTGTGTGTGTGCGTGCGTGCGTGTACGCGTGCGTGTACGCGTGTGTGCGTGCTTCTCTGTGTGTGTGTGCCGGTAGTTTTCCATGAGGGAAGGTTGTGAGGGCCCCAGGGAAAAGTCTTCACTGAGGGGAGGAGTCAGCAAAGGAATTTTGTGTGTGTGTGTGTGTGTGCGTGTGTGCGTGTGTGTGTGTGTGCGTGTGTGTGACAGCATGGTTATGATAATGAAGAGGGAATGTGGGGGGAGGTCCAGGTGTGTGTGTGTGTGTGCGTGTGTGTGTGTGTGTGTGTGTGTGTGTGTGTGTGTATGTGTGTGTGCGTGTGTGTGTGCGCGTGTGTGAATGAACTCCTATTGGGCAATAACAGCAGCAGAGCGGAAAGCGGAAAACTCCAAAGTACGAAGGGGCTTGTCGCTCGTAACTGTGCTGCACAAACTGACACACGGAGAAGTGGAAAGATCCTTCTGTTATGTCACTTCATAACTTTCCAACTGTATTAAAAAAGTTTGCCGAAGTGGCGAGACAAGAGATAGGAAAGAAAGGACAAAAGAGATAAGGACATGTGAAGGAGAAAGAGAGGGCGATGCAGACAGATAGACAAAGAGATCGTTTGTTGTAAGATGCCGGTGTCCTTTCCAAGGACAAGCAGACATGCCACTACCGTCATGTGAGGAGACTCCTCCTCTTCCTCGTCTCCTCCTCTGTCTCTTCAACTCCTCCTCCCTCCAAAAGTCTGACTTGTCCCTCATCTGACTTTTTCTCTCAACTCTCTCGGTGATGTGGAGGTGAATGAAAAGGTGGAAGCTGTAGTGTGGAAGTCAAAAGCAGTGAGCAGAAAAAGTTTTCAAAGAACCTGGAAAAAAATCCTTTCTCTCCCTCCAATATATTATCTCTCTCTAAGGTTTTCTTCACTATTTCTCTTTACTTACACAACTCATTCTGTTTCTGCTGACTCATACGACCTACAGTATAGTTTCTATTTATTCACCCAGAATCTCCATTAGCTACTCTCACAGTGGAAACTTCTCTTCCTGTGGTCCGTACAAAAACACATCACAAAGTGAAAGCAAATATATAATACAGATACAAAGCAAAACACAAAAAACAAAAGAAAAACAAACAAATTTCAACCAAAAGAAAACGCAATAAATCAACAACAAATTTCAAATTTCAAAACAAAAGAAATGTCCCCACTGTGGGACTAATAAAGGAATATCTTATCATATCTTAATATAACTACCAATGACAATAATAATACAAAATGACCACAAGTCTAAAACAAACAACAATAAATTATCAGTGATAAAACTGCTAATGGCAATAATAACAACAAATGACAAAAGTGAAAAATGGAAGAAAAAAAAAAAAGCAAACTACAAGAAAAACACAAAAATCAACAAAAATAATATTGCTAATGACAATAATAACAACAAATGACCACAAGTCAAAGATTTAACAAAAAAAACAAAAGAAAAGCAAGCAAACTACAAGAAACAATAAAACTACCAATGGCAAAAATAAATAAGAACAAATGACCACAAGTCAAAAAGGGAGTAAAAACAAGCAACTACAATAAACAATAAATCAACAATATTAACAAACATTTAACAACAAAAAACTAAAGAAAAACAAGCAAACTACAAATAAAAACACAAAAATCAACAACAATAAAACTACTTATGACAATAAGAACAAAACAACAAGAACCCACATGTTAAAACCATTCCATACAGCTCAAACAGCACCATTACAGAACAGCGTATACAGTTCTATAAATAAAGCAAGGATCTTCCTCATTAATGATCATATAGTTCGATATATTATGTAGCTTGAAGTGTCTTATTTGGAGCAGAGCTGGTGTACTCTTTAAAAACAGTTTTACTTGTTAAATGTGTAAATGTCTGATGGCAAACCATTCCATATATTTTCATTCCTCTCAACACAACAGCACATTGCCTTAAGAAGCAGCGTGCTGCTGCTGGTTTATTCATTACAAACTTCAAACCCACAAAAATCTTTTCCAAAGATACCAAATATGTCAGGCTGAATTTGGGGAAATTGTGTATAAAATAAGTAGAATATAAGTGTGGGTTAAGCTGATTGTGACCAACTTAAAGCTACTTAATGGAAAATAAAAGAGGAAATTCTTTTTTAACACCTCTTTTTCTCAATTTCCTCTTTATCTAATATATATGTGTGTCAACCGTGGATTATTTTTTTCTACTAGTCTGGAAAGTTACCAGTGACTCAGTGACCTTTGACCCAGTTAGTGAGCAGAGGTCTTGTCAGCTGCTATCTGTCAGAGAAGTGAAAACAGCTTTGGTTTGAAATGGCAGTTACCGGCAGGGCTTTTATTCTGAAAGCCTCACTAACTGACACAATGCACCTCAGCTCTGATCCAAATGACGTGAACGCTGCGTGACCAGTGACTGCAAGCAGACGGGGAGGAAATGACTAATTGTTATGTTGTGTTTCTAAAACATTTTGCACAGATTGTTCTTTTCCCCGTTGCCACAGTTTTTACAGGATATTTATTTTGTACTTCAGGTTTTGCTTAGGTCTATTTCCTCTTGTAATTGAATACTTGAATACAAATTTACTTTGGATAGACACATTTGCAGCCATTTTCAGCTTCAGGCAAAACCTTTTTCAACACAAACTTGGTTTTAAAACAACCATTATATGTCATTTTGTTTTGGTAGGTGCAACCAAAATGAGTAAGTAGCAGCGTGTTTGCAATTATGGCAAGACTTAATGACAGCGTACTGTATAGAGTAGCTTCCTTCAGCAGACAGCCTGAGCTGTGGATGTTGGTTTTTTGATAACGCTGTCTTGGAGCAGATGACAGATTTCCAAGCAAAGGCAATTAGGCAACGCCTTCGTTTTATCAGGAGACCTGAGTTCATGACCCCGTAACATTTTGCAATATGTGATGGTCATTTCAACTCATTCAACAAGCTCTTGATGTTCAAACCCCCAGTCTCACTGGATCTTGAGAACTGGGACAAACCAGAGTTTTGAGCCTGGTTTAGAAGGAAATCACTAAACTAATATTCACATTTGGGGGTTATTTCAGTGCGCGTGTCTGTTAGCAAACTTAGTGTGCGTCAATGCTGGGCTGGACACAGTACAGTATGCATGCATGAGTGTGTGAGACGCGGAGTGAGCAGGGACAGTGGGTCTTTGTTGCCGTTGCCAGGGTTCAGGATCAGCCAGCCTGGCAGTGCCTACAGTGACTCTTTTCTTTCTTTATCCTTTCATTCACTCTCTCACTAGTTTTCTATGCGGCTCTACTTCTCCACTGCATAATGATGAAGAATATAGGCTATATAGTTGAAAAAATTGATACCTGGGTTTTTTCTATTTATTTATTTGTTTGTGTGATACATTTTAGAAGATAAGATCATGAGTACTTTAATATAATGTAATATATTACAGGATTTTCCGCATTCTTGTTAGAGCTGTCTTCTCATATGACCTCTAGAAAATGTCCAGAGAACTGCATTTTTAGAGCGTGCAGGAGGCAGGACATGATTATATTGCAGTTTCTTGAATTTGTCCAACAATTTCGGCGTTGGCCCTAAAGGCCCAGTCACACGAACCTGACATCAACGATCTTGCGGCGACGAAGGCGGACCTTTTGAGTCGCCTCACGTCACCTTTGTCTTGGCCAAAAAGTTGCACTCGAACACACCGCAAAGACTACAGCCGACGGCCAACTGCCACATACGTTCTGTGCCTGCGTGAGATGTAATAACTCTCCACACCAGCAGGCGGCGGTAGTCTGTATTCTTCATTCAAAAAGGGAGACCGAAAGACCGAGGCCGGCGGAGATACAAGCTTGTTATGATGAAATAAAGCAGCCCTTGTCGACCGTTTTCACACCACTCTAACTCACCACTTAGCTTCATTCCAGATGACCACGAAAATATCCGTGTATTGGAATGATCAGATGAGATGAAGATTAAAAATGAGAAGAGACCTCTGTACTTTAACCGTTTAAACTGAACAGCCAATCAGAGTGACTTCTCTCAAAGATGGGCGCCGCGAACACGGGCAGACTAGAGCCAACGATGCGGGACACACCTGAAAAACTAGGCCAACAGACGCTCACCGACGGCCCCAAACTGTCCGACAGCCGACCACACCAGGAACGTCAGCAGCGCGTGGCAGCTGCGTTACCTGTTGTTTTTTATTTCGGCGTCCCTGTTAACAGGTTAGAGCAGCCACACTGCCTGATCTATTGACAGTATGTTGACATCATACCAGCTACATTACTACAGTTTACATGTCTAGACATCTGTACAATATGTCACGGACAGTGAAGGTGATCTATTGACTGTATATTAACTTCATACCAGTAAGACTTTACTACAGTTTCCAGGTCTATTTGTAGAATATGTTACGGAGATGAAAAAAAGTAAAGACTTATTTTTAAAACAACACTTCCTGCTTTCATTTCAAAATAAAAGCCCTCAAGCGTTTTTTCTATGGACAGAATTCCTTCATTTTGTTAACACAAGACTTTTATTCTGAAATATGTGCCGGACAATGTTGTAGAACATGCAGTGACTTGGAGAGCTCCATGAATGAATATAGTACGGAGTATTAATTGTGGATTATTACTATTATTTACAAATTACTACACACTACCTTTTTCGGTCTAAATAAATATAAAAGATAACTATAATGAAATGAAATGGCCATTAAAAGGCAAACAGACATTGAACTCCGAATGACTGCACCAACACCGCACCAATACTTCTCTCATTTATTATTTATATATCCTGCTGCTACCTGACCATTGCACTAGTATGTATTTGTAGTTTTAATGATGTTTTGCTTTGCTGTACTTGGAGAGACAAATTTCCACTAAGGTGGACAATAATGTCCGTCAATCTATCTATGTAATGACATTCACACATGGGCTCAATTGGACATTGCACAGGTTTTGCACTCGGGAGCCGGCAGGTTAAAGTCTGTTTCATGTCCAGTCCAAAGGATTCAGACATTTGTGTTCTCACATACACCCTCTGGGTAGTGTATAAATAGATTCAGGGTTGCAGTGCATGTGTGAAATGGGGCTTATTTCAGCTCCGGTGTTTCTTTCTGGGACGGCGTATCATACCTGTCCCTTGGCTATGACACATCTATCAGCGTTCTAATTAACACTGGCAGAATGAGCTTCAATATCAAGATGAGCACAGAAAAATGATATGAAAAATAAAACCTGGGGCGAAACCCATTGTTCGCACGGTCCTTCTTGTGGTTTTAATAAACCTGAAGTTATGAAGAATATGGACACGAGCCTCTCAGCGCGAGATGATTCACTTTTGTGCTGGAAATAGTAAGTTTTCTAGGATAACTCATATTTGCACTTGACCACATTGAAGAAATTGTAATACTTTTTTGGCAACTATAGATTCATTTTGAGAGGGCAAATCCTCAAAAACAACATGATTATGTGGCGGTACTGAGTTCCCCAGACTTTAAGACTGAAAAACAGTTCCCATCCACATAATAATATAAAATAAAATGCCTTCTTAATAATAATAATGAACAAATGCCTCTTCAATAATGAACAAATGCCTCTATATTAACAAACAATTAAGGAAACTGAAATATTGGTTTGTGTTTTTCCTTTTACCCTCCTTTAAAGTTTTCCCAAATAAAATACACTAAAAGAAATGGGTATAAAGGGTTTCATTGAAAATCAACAAATGAATAGAATACAAAAATACAGACTTTATCGTTGCAAGAATCCAAGATCACCAGAGTTGACTTCTTGTTTGATTTGATTCCAGGTTGAGTTTTAAATACCTGCCTGCAGCTTTGACAGGGACCTGAACAATCGGTGAATATAATAATACTGACAATAATAATAATCAAAATCCATCTCTTCCTGTCTTTCTCTTCCTCCCTTCATCTCACTTTCCCATTCCTCTAATTGCAGCCGTAATCCTTAGCGTGTGTGTGTGTGTGGTCTGAATAAGCGATGCATAGATCTCTCAGAGATTACTCAATCTCTGTCATCATCACACGGGTTGGAAACTGACAAGAATCCAAATCCAATTTTCTCCCCGCCGACGTTCACTCGTGTGAGGAATGTGATCTGGCAGCTTGTGAAGCAACCAAACCAAAACCACGGAGCGTTTCCACCATGCTGTAATGTTTGTTGTTGTAGCCTACTTTGATTACAGTTGTATCCATCAGCTGTCCAATCTCACGTTGGTGCTGATCCATAATAGATTCACTAATTCTACAGCAGTTTTCCTTTGATATCATTTCAGAAATCCTGACTGCTCTCTTTAACACAAGCTGGGCCTGGAAGGAAAAGGGTTTCTGGCAAAGGTTCGGAGCTATAAATAGCTCTCTCTTTTGTGTCTCTCTCTTCCTCTCTCTTGCAAAGCCCGACCTGGTTGTCATGTGTCTCTTAATTAGTCTGCATTTATGGTCCATCCATTTCACTGCAATTTACTGTCTTGTCTTTTGTCGGCTCTTTTAAACCATCATCCGCAGAATTCATACATAAATTTGAATTGTGGACGACCAAATAAGGAGGCGTTCTTACTCGGTGTCATTTAGTAAGTTATAATTTCCCTGAATTAGCTCATCGTGGAATGAATTATTAATCGTCATGTTTCAAAAGCAAAGCTGCAGTATTTGGGTCTAGCCTTTATTGAGGTTTGGTTGTCCAATGAGCTTAAGGCATTTGTGTCATTTGGCTTTACTGATATGCATAGTCACATGTCATCTGCATAGTTGTTTGAATTGTCATTATGCTCTATGATGATGACAAGGCAAATCAAAGCTCTTTACATAAAAGTTTTACTTCCTGTATTCTGCAACTCCGGCTCTGCCTCTTAAGGTGGGCTGTTAAGGTGGACCAGCTTTTCTCCTTAAAGAGATGAGCCGCTCTTCTGAGCCGCTCAGCTTTTGAGTTAATTATTAACATTTCGGTTAAAATGCTTGATGTCGGTTAACGGTTAAACGGTTAATTATGGACATCCTTAGTACTCACGAGTCTCCCCTTTACAGACATGCCCACTTTATGATAATCACATGCAGTTTGGGGCAAGTCATAGTCAAGTCAGCACACTGACACACTGACAGCTGTTGTTGCCTGTTGGGCTGCAGTTTGCCATGTTATGATTGGAGCATATTTCTTTATGCTAAATGCAGTACCTGTGAGGGTTTCTGGACAATATCTGTCATTGATTTGTGTTGTTCAATGATTTATAATAATAAATATATACATACATTTACATTAAGCAGCATATTTGTCCACTCCCATGTTGATAAGAGTATTAAATATTTCACAAATCTCCCTTTAAGGTACATTTAGAACAGATACAAAATGTGCCATTAATAATTTAATTATGGACAATCACGATTGATCACGATTAAATATTTGAATGGACTGACAGCCCTAGATGTAACACAAAGGGATGTCAGAAAGCAACATTCAGTGTCATTCCATCCTGTCCCTTTATCTGACCTCAGCTTGTTGTAGATATAGGAGGAGAGGTGGTAATAGACCAGGGAGGCCAACTTCTTGTCACCGTCCTTATCAGGCTCACCAGCCGAGGCAAGAGCGTACTCTCTTCTCTTTCTGTCATCACTTTTATCTGTGTTTTTGACTTATTCTCTAGAAGAAGGATGTCGGACTTTGACACAGATATCCCCAGTAGCAGACGAGCGAGGAGACTGGGGTTGACAGCGTCTTTTTCTCCCTCATCTAGGATATTTCTTTTTAGAAGTGGGACGTTTGAGGCTTTATAGCATGTTTGCATGACGCCCTTACATCTTTATTCTGAAATCCACTCTATAGCAATCGCTGTTCTCCCGAAACAAACCCAAACATGCTGAATTGAGCTCAATGTGGAGCGCTAAGAGTCAATAGAGAGATTCCACTCCTTTTCCTTTAGGGAGGATCGGGCCTGACACAAACACCTGGGTTGGGAATTTCAAGCAGGTGTGTGAAGTCTCTTTTTGGGAGTTCTGACCAACTCACTAACCGTGATGCTCAGTAGATTTCTTAGCTCTCAAAGCAAAAGAACTGTTGTGTTGGTGTGCTTTATACTAAGGCAGATTGGTGATAGCACTGGCACTGTGACCATTAAGCTGGCAATAACATCAGTGTGCGTCAGAGAGATGCTCTCAAGGGAATTGAAGGTGTCACCAGCCAATTCTCCAAAAATTTGGGATAGCAATAGTATTAACAGAGAGTTGCTTTCGCACATTCTACATGTTTTCAAGCTTTATTTTCAGAGAATTAATGCTGGGTAAAGTCTGTTGTTGCACTTTCAGTTCCACCCTGTTTGGTTTGACGCACCAGGAGTAGAACATAAAAGCCAGGAGATCATCAAAATATTTTTTCGTCCTCTTGTATCTTGTACAAGACAGTTTCTGCTTCCAGCTTCTGCCATATAGTCTGACAACTTTCTGTAACTCGCAGTCCAAATTGGCTACAGTCTTGACTCTCAGCTTGACACTCGGCGGAGCGAAAAGAGAGAGATGACATCTTGTTCAATGTGATTTAAAGCTCAAGATCCTGTAAGAGAGTTGCAGTGAGTACACTTACGACATGGAAGAGAAAAACACAGGAAGTCCCTCGGTATCGATTCTAAATGATATTCAAACTGGTGGAAATATTCAGATTAATCCAAAAAGAATTGATTAGTTGCTCAAGATTTCCTCTGAATTTACGTAACTCGTTGTCTTTGCTATGTTTTGCAGTCTGTCTGACACAAATGTGCTCCGGTGATGACAGATTTACAGGTTAACTTTCAAGATGATGGATTTTGAAGCATCTAGAGTATGTGAAAGGGTATGTACGAGTCATGTGAACTGTTCGTAGCACAGCAGAAGCAAAGAAAATCAGCGTAAACAGGTGCCATTTTCCGTGAATAAAGGCACGTTTTCCGGCTAGAAAGCTCATTTGAGTGCGAAGAAAGGGTTCCTGTTTTATACTTCAACAAGTTGAATGTGCTGTTACAATACAGCAGTGCACTGTGGGAACCCTGGTAGCTCAGTGGGCTGAGAAACACACTGTTCCTATAATGTGGGGGGTTGGAATTTGACTCATGATTGTGGTCATTCAACTTCCTGGCTGCTGTATTTCCCAATATTCTCCATTGTGTGTATGTTCTTTGTGATATTAACATGGTAACATAGTCAACAACACGATCTCAATGTTGCTGTTTGGTGTCATTTTAACAAAATACAATCTAAAGTCAAATCCAAAGGGGTATAAATAAGAATGAGTTGTTCATTTAGCAGACAGGTCACAGCTTTAATTGTTGAAATCTTGTGATGGCTGTAGGAGAAGACAATAGATCGTTGTTTGCTCCTCTGGAGGAGGAATAACTTAACACGGCAAATGTTCTCCCCACGTCAACGTGAGTTTTCGCTCTTCGCCCTTCTACCGCTGAAACAATCTGAATGTCACTGGACTTGTATTTAGCTATGTATCGAGCTTCCATATAGTCCATGTAAGAATTTGGTGTCATTCAACGGGACATAGTCCAGTTGACACTTTTGAAAAAGAAAGTGCTTATGTAGTTAATATTTTGGTGTGACAACAAGGGTTGAGTGACAGCTTTGTCTCTGTATTCAGGTCAGCCACCAATATAAATTGAACTTTTAACACCTGCTCATATCCTTATTTAGGCTCAGTTTAAGGACCTTTAGAACTGTTTTACTATGAAATGTTTGGAATCATTTTAAAGGGTGTGTTCTTGGCTTTCAAGGCCAGTCCATGCTTTGAAAGGGGCAGCAGCAAAACGGATTTTCCGACGGGGAACTCAAGCCGTTTTATCCATCCATCCATGCTCTCAGTAAAGCCACCAGACTCCATTGAATAAACCTGTAATGTTACCTTGAAGAACAGGAGTTGCTTGGAATCCACATTTATCTCTTTGAATAGATGCTGACTGTCTCCAGCTGTGTTCATTTGTGTCAATCAGTGACTTCTATCAAATATAAAACACTGGTGGTTTTGGTTTGATTATTAAACACTTTAAAATGCCTCTACGTCACATTCGGTACAAAGTTCAGGGAGGTTTGGATACTACAAGGGCAACCGGCAGCGGAGTGAAACATTTACTTTCATTTACACTTTAGCCACCGGAAGGAGCATTTAAATCTACATTTTGTAAAATCCAGTATAATAACTTATAGCCTTTTAATGTTCAGCACTTGTGTACAGACCCATAAGTCTCTGCAGCAGAGCAAAACAGGAGAAAGAGAACAAACAATGTATTACAATGTCTTTGTTAAAGGGTTGGTTTATACAAATTACAAAAGAATCTCACTCACCACTAGTAGTATTTAGCCATGCATACAGTTCAATTTTTATGTGCTGAGGTTTTGACATCTCTACCACACAAAACCCAAACTATCTGCATGGCTTTACTATAGCTTTATTTATATAGCACTTACAAAGTGCTTTCCAGGAAAAAAAAGAAAAATCAGCAGATAAAAACCAAAAACAGCAACAACAATTTATAATACAATAATATTATATAATATAATATAAACAACAGAGGGATAATAAAAACAGAAATACCAAAGGATAACATAAAATTCAAATAAGTCAGTAAGATAAGTCAGGAAATGTCTTTTTCTAATTTGAGTGAATCAACCCTTTAATTTATCTTCCATTGTCAATAAACTTTATTTATTTATTGCTTTTTCTTACAAAGTTACAAAGTGCTTTCCAGGAGAAAAAAATAAATAAATAACAAAAAACAGCAGATAAAAACCAGAAACAGCAATAACATAAGAAAATACAATAATATAAACAATATAATAAAAACAAAAATAACAAAGGATAAAATAAAGTTAAAATAAGTCAGTAAGATAAATGATAAGTGAAATGTTTTTTTTCTAATTTGAGTGAAGCAACCCTTTAATTTATCCTCCATTGGGCCAGTTTTTCTATTAAATGTAGTACTAATAATAATAGTAACAATAATAATAATAATAAACTTTATTTATTTAGTGCTTTTCTTAAGGAAGTTACAAAGTGCTTTCCAGGAGAAAAAAAAACAAAAATAACAACAACAAAAAAAAGCAGACAAAAAACAGAAACAGCAATAACATAATATAATATAATATAATATAATATAATATAATATAATATAATACAAACAACAGAGGGATCATAAAAACAAAAAGGATAAAATAAAGTTAAAATAAGTCAGGAAATGTATTTTTTTCTAATTTATGTGAAGCAACCCTTTAATTGATCCTCCATTGTGCCAGCTTTTCTATCAAATCTAACACGAATGTCTGTTAAATGCTAGTTGACTTACTGTAATAATATCAATATTACTCCTTGTACTTGTACTACAGTGATACTCTGAAGGCCATGTTTTACGTCTTCTCAGCCCATGCTGTTTATATATGGCAGAGCATTGTTTGGGGTTAAACAAGAACATATACTGCATCAATTATGCATCTGAAACCCCCATCAGCTGCATAAAAACTCTGAGGGAGCCACTTAGGCTCAATCATGGTTTTGCTCTCTCGATTTTTATTGATGCAGGAGAGACATCACCGCTGTGTGGGAGGTCGAATTCCCAACGACTTAAACATGCTCAAGTACAAATCCTTTCAAATGAAAGTGTAAACAGAAATTCTCAATGTGTGTGCGAATTGTTTGAATAGAGGGTGTGGTCGCAGGTCATTGTGAAGCTACAGACAAGTGGCGAGAGTATGCACACACAGCTGCAGACAGGACGGGCTGTGAAGTGCATGTCGTTAGTTAGCATCCCAATGACTTTCAGTGGATTCTCATGAGAAACTGCACCACAGAACAGTTTCCATTGTGTTGTGGTGAGCTGCAGCCATTATCTGAGGGGAAGAGGAAAACTGGATTTGATTTTGAAACTGTCCCCTGAAGGGTTTTTCTCAACCTTTCTCCCTTTATCTCTCTCTTACATCACTGTCCTCTTTCTCCTGGATCTATTTCATCCCCGTGAATAGAGTTGGAACAAATTGAATTCAATGCCGTGGCAGGTTTTCTAGGCCTGTATTCGGCTAAAGCAGCAACAACATGAGCTGCGTTCATTGTGCCATAACTAGAACAATACCACACTCACACTCAAGTCGGTCATTTTTTCCTCTCTTTTATTTCAAGTTTTCTCACAATTCCTACAATCCTTTTCTCCCTCCTCATCTTTGTTTCATACCGACCCCCTCTTCTTGCAACCAGGTCTATAGAAACAAGCCCAAAAGAAGCAACTCTCCCCCCCAAAAACAGCCCAAAACAAGCGACCTTACCTACCTACCACAATTTACATTTATTTTGGATTACATTTCATGTCATTTTTAGCTTGTAACTCTACATTTTTCCTGTTATAAACTTAAAGTTGAACATTTAGTGTCATTTTTTGCGTCCATTTTTTAGCTTGTAACTTGTCTAACTAGTTCGGCAGGATGTGCTCGTATATCACACTTACAAAAACGTCAAACTACCTTTGAATCGCCCCCTACTTGAGGGCGAATCCAATCTTTAAGTCCTCTCTCTTTTTCCCTGTCTTTGTTGGCCATATAGTATTTCGCCCATTTAGTACCTGACATTTTTAGCTAAACTCATTCAAGAGATTTGTCTCGCAACAACGCCGAATGGCGGCAGTGGCAGTGGCAGCTACCAGCGACTACCAATATTTGTAAGCCACTTTTCAGGAAAATAAGCCCAAAATTGCTTTTAATAAGCAACTGTGTCCCCCTCCTCCCTGCATAGTCTAGTGACTATAAACAGTTGGAAGTTTACTACAAACACATCCAACAACCCCCACCAGCCAGCCAGCCAGTCCACAAGGACAACCCCTCCTCCTCCTCCTCCTCCTCCTCCTCCTCCTCCTCCCTGCAAGTTTCAATGGGCAGGAAGAGCCCTTCTTGGTTTGGTGAGTGACTTCAGGGTCATGAGCAAAGGTGGCAGCCATAGATAAAGAATAAAGAGAGGCCGGGAAGCTTTTGTTCGGCGCATCCTCTGCACAAATATACATGTTAGGATTATTGGAGTGTCGGAAAAATCTAAATCAAAGGGCCGCCGACACCATGGTTGTGTGGTTTACAGAGGCTAAAGAGTCCATTGTTCATGCAAAATGTATGTGTTTCTAATGATTTATTCATCTAAAAGCAAGCAAGCAAATGAAGCACAAAGACAACATGGATGTCTTGTTCTGGTAAGCAGGTGCATGCTGGTCCTGGTGTATAAAGCGCAAAAAATGAAATAAAATAGTTCAACTAGTAAAAGAAAAATCAAATCTAAATAAGCTAGAATAATAAATCAAACTTCATATTAGTAAAACAACAACTAAATACTAACACATTAATAGCTCCTAGAATGATTAGATTTCTGTACCAGCTTGAGAAATGTCTTTGTCTTCTCAAGGACACAGTGTGTGTCCGGGGTCATTAGGTGGCTCAATCATTCATTTAAACTCCTCTAAGTTAAACTTTATGGCTTGTGCTTTCCACAGGAACACTAAGGTGGGGCTTACAAATGGAGCTGCAACCCGTCTGGTTCCTGATAGTGTATCAGCTCGACCAATTTATTAAGTATTAATATCCCTTTCCTGGTTTAGTAGGAGCTGATCTTTGCCCGAGCTTGGACTAGAAACCCAAATTTCACCTTGCACAAATTGGGTCTCAAATCGGATTTCTCAGTCTGTATATTAATCCTGTATGTGTGCAGCAGGCAGGCAGCCAAGGACCTTTTTGAGCTCACTCGGTGTTGCAGCAATGTGAATCTACGAGTAACACAATGGTTTAGCGTTGTGAAAGACATTCCAGTCCTGAGGTGGAAGGGCGTCAGAATCAGTTGGGAGTTTTTACAGGGCGCATTGACCTCAGACAGAGAGAGAAAGCTCAAGATTCCTCCCTTTGCATTCCTCTTGTTATCTCAACAGTTTAGTCCAACCTTTCTACCAAACCCTCTTGGGAAAATAAAGTCAATCAGCTTCTCACTTCACATGCGTCGTTCAACTCTGGGCAATCAGTCACCTGCAGAACTGGACTTTCACCTTTCCAGCTCTGCTTTTATCTCTCATTCACTTTTCCACTATCTGTTTTTTCTCTCTGCGTTCATCCCTGTTTGTACTGTAAACTAAGCACACACACACAGACAGGGATTCACTCTGAAGGGCGTGGGCGTTAGGTCGTCCCAACCACCTGCCTGTCGCATGTAGAGGTCGTGAATGGAAAAAAGAAGGCATGCAGTGTTGCCAGATCTCGCGAGAGAAACAAGCAACCAGGTCTGTAGAAACAAGACCGAAAGAAGCAACACCCCATACCCCAAAAAAGCCCAAAACAAGCGATTAATATGAGAGAGAGATGAATTTACTTTGGATTGCATGCATTAGATTGCATCCATGTTTAGCTGTTCTTGTTATAAACTTAAAGTAACACGTTTCATGTCATTTTTGCGTCCCCTTTTAGCTTTTAACTTTACATTTTCCTTGTTATAAAGTTAAAGTAACACGTTTCATGTCATTTTTGCTTCCACTTTCAGCTTTAAACTTTACATTTTCCTTGTTATAAACTTAAAGTAACGCATTTTATGTAATTTTTGCATCCATTTTTAGCTTTTAACTTTACATTTTCCTTGTTATAAACTTAGAGTAACACGTTTCATGTAATTTTTGCGTCTATTTTTAGCTTTTAACTTTACATTTTTCTTGTTATAAACTTAAAGTAACACGTTTCATGTCATTTTTGCTTCCACTTTCAGCTTTTAACTTTACATTTTCCTTGTTATAAACTCAAAGTAACACGTTTTATGTCATTTTTGCATCCATTTTTAGCTTTTAACTTTACATTTTCCTTGTTATAAACTTAAAGTAACACGTTTCATGTCATTTTTGCATCCATTTTTAGCTTTTAACTTTACATTTTTCTTGTTATAAACTTAAAGTAACACGTTTTATGTCATTTTTGCATCCATTTTTAGCTTTTAACTTTACATTTTCCTTGTTATAAACTTAAAGTAACAGGTTTCATGTCATTTTTTGCGTCCATTTTCAGCTTGTAACTTTACAAGATTAGATCTAGATTCTGGAGGCATGGATTGAGGAGGCTAAATGAGTAAGAGTGAAAGAAAAGGAAGGGAAGCGGTGAGAACAAAACAGGGAAGTTGAGCAAGATTTAGCCCTCCCCTTTCTCCTGTACTCCTCCTCCAGCGGTGCCACCCTCCTCCAGTTACCCCCTCTCCCCCTCCCCCCCCCCTCCCCAACACTACTACTCACCTGTCCAGTTTCACCCCTTTCCATCTCCCCTCCCCCCTACCCCCCCAAACTCCTCCTCTCTCGGCAGGTGAGCCACTTGTGACTATAAAGGTATGCTAATACGAAGCAACCTATCTTCTGTGCTCTGGGGAGTGCGGAAGACACAGGACTCAACAGGGCTGAGAGAGAGAGAGTGAGAGAGAGAGAGAGAGGCGGAGTAGGAAAGTTGCAATTTAAAAAGACAATTGGATTGACTGTTCTCAGACTTGCGTTGCAACCATGGGGCTGGGAGTAAGTATTGGAGCTTTGTCACATGTTTTGGACTAAGAGTCTTTAGGTTAGCTGTTTTTTTCACTTTTGAGCTCAGACCAAGTTTTTGTCACAAGTTCTTGGTTAAGCTTGACAGTTGTGGATTGCCTGTACTTTGTACTTTAGTTTCTGCTGTGCAAAGCGTACAGTTTGAGTTATATTTATGAGAGGCATTCACAATCCTTCCAACAATGATTAACACACGTTTTTACAGCATGTTTGAACAGCAAAGTTGACACTGCTCGCCGCTCCGACTCAAGAAGGAAGCTTCAGAGCAAAGCTTCCCACATGTGCTCGGTGTTATTCAGAAGCTGATTTTGTCTTCTCTTTCTTCAATCCAGAGAGGGAAAGATGAGTACAAACTCGCGGCAACCTCAGATGGCGGGAGCAAGAAAGCCAAGAAAGCCAAAGCGGCGAAGGATATGGACGATCTGAAGAAAGAAGTTGACCTGGTGAGTACACAAAGAGTCTTTTAGTAAGAGAATGCACTCAGAAGTTTGTAAAAGTGTTTGTAACTTGATAAAATCCACCTCAATTCAAGGTGAAAGGAGCAAATATACATAGAATGACCTTCTTGAACTTTACAACCATGTCCTCCTATAAATACTGTTTGCCTCATGCTTAATGACAGCCTTATTCAGGCCATGTTAACACTCTCGGTCACTGCAAGTCACTGCCATCGGTCACAGCGATGACACAGTCACGGCTGAGACAAACCTCCGCTTTGACCTCATGGCTAGTCACATGAGCAGCCCTCGTATTTCATAAAAGATTGCCACTTACACGTCTGCATGCGCTGTCACATGTCATTAAGGAGTTCACAGCTATACTTAACTTCTAAGTCACGCTTATCTAGATTAGTTTTCAACGCTTAAAGAGGCTCATTATTGTCTCACTTTTATCAAAACATATGAGCTCTTTTTTCTGCATCCGGTAAACACATAGCAGTCTGCTTCTAATTTCCTCTCAGATCATGTGTAGTTCATTTTATCTGCAGCAGATACTGAACTGCACCCAGCTACTGAGTAAAAGTTGCACGCATAGAGGTTTAGATGGGTTTCCTGTGTAGAACCGTTACCTACTTTCCACTGGTGTCAGCTTTTTTTCTCCGTCTGTATCTGTTGCAAGCTGAGGTCGTTTCCCAAGGTCACCTCTTGCTTTAAGTTCATCCCCAAGTCAGTGAGAAGAGCTGACGAATGATTTCATACCACCAACTCTATGTTAAAATATACATTTTATTGGCAGAAATACATTTATTAAAGGTTTCATCTGTAACTTCTTAAGAAGCTTTCCCACCCTTAAAATGTTAAAGACAAAGCAACTTTTATTTTGTAGGATAGTGTCCTTCACAAGGTCAGCTCACAAGGAGGCAGATTCAGGTCTCGTGTTCATCTCAAAGCTCTTAATAGATAGTAGTGAGCATGTTAAAATGTCCTGCTAATGATCTGATAATATCATAATAATCATTTTTGCTGTATTATAGAAGCAAACTGGTGTTTGACTTTCACAAGGTCATCAAGTGTCGGTCGATTGATGCTGTCAGCTTGTTGCTTAAAGTAAAGTAACTTTACAAAAACAACTCCAATAGAATATGTCATAGCTTGTTGGTTAATTAATTCTTTAATTACTGCTTGTTTCACTCCCAATGTCACCCAGGAGGTCACAGAGTGCTGCAGGTTATTAGGCAATAAAATCCCCATCTAGGTGACATATTAATGATTATTGTCCTCGGTGCGTCTTAACTAGATCTCAAAGTCCCGCCGCCACTGAAGGACATCTCAATGCCATAGCAACCGTATCACCAGTGTGCCATATAACCTCCGTTAACTTAGCATATCATTTACCACAATTAACAGCAGGCGGCGTCTTTAGTGCTGGAAGTGCAACAAAAAGGGCGACAGGGTATTGATGATCCTCAGGTTTCAGATGGTTAAAAATAATAGCATATCGGGCGGTAGTAAAACAGTAATAAGAGTGTAGGAGGGTCTCTATGGAGCCCACATGTTAATCATTATTTCACCATCATGCAATTAACCGATGCGTCAAAGTCCAGCTAACGATTCCCATAGCAACGTAAAGCAGCCGGCGATTTGATCAAATGTGACAAAGTCCAACAGAAAATGCTAAATATAGAAGCAATTTGATTGAGTTCAGCAGAAGAAACTCAAGTGTGTGTTGGGCCGGCCAAACAAGATCCACCAAATGTGTGTGTGTGTGTGTTTATGAGCCGCAGTATCAAAGCGCAGAGTGAGGACAATTTTCTCTACAGGCTTCAAAAGAAGTGCCGACAAACAGTCTAAAAAAAACAACAGTAGTTTGGGGCATGTGATGACACATTATGCACAGCACATTTGGCACGCTCGCTTATTATAATGCAAAACGGTGCAATTACACCACCGACCGTAAAGAGTGTAAATGTAAAAGGACTCATCCATTAACAGCTCAGGACATTATGTAAATTTCATACAGGACCTATATATATATATATATATATATATATATATATATGTACTTCAAGCAGTGGATGTGAAACATTCAACTTTAAAGGGTCAATGTAAACTTGTACTTACAGGATATAATGGGACACTGTCACTGAATGGTGTGAACTGATGCTTCATTCATTCCCTCAATCATTCATTCATTCACTTTGGACTAACGGTACTTGAGAACAAAGCTTCCATTTATTATTGGAAATGTGCTATTATTATAAATCATGAAATGAGAGTCTGTTTTAATCAAATGTTATTCATAAAACAGGCCAATGTTAAATCATGTGATCATAATTGCAGTCTGAAATTTTCATGTATTAATAATGAGTACAAGCAGACAGCTATAAAGGAAAAATCGATACAGCGTAGTGTCGCGATGTGTCGATACAGGGATGTGAAAAAAGTAAGAAAATAAGAAGCTAGAAATAAACCAAAATTTAAAAAATTAAAGAAGTTAGAAATAAAACAAAATAAGAAAGAAATAAGAAAATAAGATGCTAGAAATAAACAAAATAAGAAAAGAAAAATAAATAAGAAGCTAGAAATAAAAAAAATAAAAAAAATAAATAAATAAAATAAGAAGCCAGAAATAAACAAAATAAGAAAATAAAAAATAAATAAGAAGCTAGAAATAAAACAAAATTTAAAAATTTAAAAAAATAAAATAAGAAGCTAGAAATAAAAAAATTTAAAAAAAATTAAAAAAAAAAGAAGAAGCTAGAAATAAACAAAATAAGAAAATAAGAAAGAAATAAGTCAATAAGAAGTTAGAAATAAACAAAATAAACAAAATCAAAAAAATCAAATAAGAAGCTAGAAATAAATAAAATAAGATAATAAAAAAATTAAATAAGAAACTAGATATAAAAACAAAATAAGAAGGGAAAAATTGAGAGAATAAGAAGCTAGAAATTCACATGAAACTACAAAACCTAAGGAATCCATTGGTACCATGTCATGTTAGCTTGTCAGCAAGAATGCTAAATGTGAGGCCTCCCACCAATAGTAAACTGTAAAGTTATTCCATTATAATACCTACATATTGATACATTAATTGTCAATTTCATATCACCAACAGATTTGCATGTTAGCTTGTCTGGAAAAACAATAAATAGCATCCAAATAAGATCCTTTCGTTGCTTAAGTATCATGATAATATGATAATGTGGGGCCACCTCTAATGTATTTAATGGTTGGCATATGGTCAGGATTTATCAAGCTGTGCAATTTCTATTTCACATAAAAGTATATCTGCTTAGAGAAAAAAATATGAAGGCCACACTGACATGGAAAATTCAGCTCCATTTGCAAGAATTTGTCACATATGTGAGGTGAGTAAACCTCCACAGAAACCAGCGTGGGCTTCTTTACTCAGGATGTTTCACTCTGTTGCGTTTTCTACAAATCACAATAGCGTGTTGTATCACAGTATGACAGGAATGAAAGGTGGGAGTCAGATATTATCACGGATCATTCAAATGACACTGGAAGAATCTGGATTCATTCACTCGCTGTGGGCGTTATTCACCAAAGTGGAGGCACATGGATGTGCCAGCTTCTCTGGTTGTTCATTTGTAGATCCGCTGTGATTTGCATCTTTACTCCGCTCTTTCATTTAAAAATTAACAGGTTGTCGCAGATTATTTTATTAGATTATATTTTATTTTATTATTTATTTTGGGTTAATATTATTATTTATTTAATTATTTATTACTTTTTTTTCTGTTGGTAAGGCTAACTCTTCTGTAAACCGTACATTTGTATTATAAGACTGATTTTTTTATTGCAAATGTAAAATTATTATTCTCTGATGTCTCATGTGGAGTGTTTTGCTAATTCCAATTGTTAAAAGCCCAATAAAAACAGTGTTAAAGAAATAAGAAGAAACAGATTGCTACTAGATGAAATCTTTTTTGAATGTTATAGACACCTGAAAACACAAATATCCAACAAACTAATATTGATCAACAAGTTGGACACATGAGCAATCCTACAAACATCAGTTGGGTGGCATTGATCGGGCTGGACGGATTTGTTTGCTCGCAGCAAACTGTTCGGATGAGTCCATACGTAACCGAGCTCATGGCGGCTTAGCTGTTGTGTTTGGCTGCGGCTTTCCAATCATCAGCAGACTCTCGTTTTACTCGAATGTCTGCTTCGGCTAATCTTCAAATCGCACTGTATGGAGCGGCATGCATCCGTAATCCTGCTCAGATGGCTGGTGTTTGCCTTGTCATCTTTATGTTCCCTGTGTCCCTCTGGAGGACATGACAGGACACTTTTTAATCCTCAAAGGAGATAATATCTGCGGGTTTAAAATGACAGGGATTTCAGCTTGTTTTACGCAATGTCTCTCTCTCTCTCTCTCTCTCTCCATAGGATGATCACAAGTTAACCTTGGATGAACTCCACAGAAAATATGGAACTGACCTAGCCAGGGTGAGTACTCTCTCTCTCTCTCTCTCTTTCTCTCTCTCTCTCTGCATGTGTGTGTTTGATTTTGAGTGTTTGTGTGAGCAGATAAGCCCAGAGGCCAGGGAAGATCCCGCAGTACAAACTGAGGGCAAATGCACAAAACTATGCATGTCATTTGTCAAGTATTACTCCACCATTTTAGTATGTTAGAGTAATTCAAAGTTCAAAATTTCAAGGGTTAGTTCAACCAAATTACAAATAACATGCTGGTAGTTTCGCTTTTATTCATCCAGCTTTTGAGATTTCTGCGTCCACAACAGTACAATGGACAGTATGGAGTTGGAGTGAGACATGTAACTAAAAAAAATTACAAAAAAATGGAAATGCACTAGAGGTAGAGATGCACCGATTCCGATATAATTCCAATATCATAGCTCTTTTTGCATAAAATTTGAATTGCGTTGCAATTTTGCCTTAAATTTAAATGTATTGCAAAGCAATTTAAAGAGCTGGAAGACAGGAGCTTGGAAAGATTGTGCAAGAAGCTGTGTTTATTCCGAAGAAAGAACCACAAAGACCTGGGGGAAATTGCCTCTTTTGTGGAGGAGGAAATGACTTTATTCTTGTAATATTACAACTTTTTTTTGTTGAAATATTATTACTTTATTGTCATTAAATTACAGCTTTTTTCTTGTAATATTACGACCTTTTTTTGTTGAAATATTATGACTTTATTCTCATTAAATTAAAACTTTTTTCTTGTAATATTACGACTTTTTTTTGTTGAAATATTATGACTTTATTCTCATTAAATTACAACTTTATTCTTGTAATATTACGACTTTTTTTTTTTAAATATTATGACTTTATTCTCATTAAATTACAACTTTTTTCTCGTAATTTTACGACTTTATTCTCGAAATCTTATACTTTTTCCCCCCTCAATGTGGCCCTAATACTCCGTCGTACAACTTAAGCTAGAGGCAGGAGAGAAAATGTAGTGATTGAAACCGAGCTGACCCTTTAAAGAGTCAATAATTGTACAGAAAAAGGCTGAAACTCAGCTGCTACGCAAAATGTAATTTCCGTGTTTCAACCAGGGTTTTCATCACGCTGAGGACACACACACACAGAATCCCATTACACAACCCGACGCAGCCCTACACCGGCCAAATGCTCGACTGATGCTGATTATCCGCTGAAATCTGATCTGTCTGAGTTTGCCCCAAAACAAAGACTTCATTCACGCAGGAGCACCGGTCGTATTGACCCTACCAACAAGAAAAAACCTGCTCCTGGTCCCCCTCCAAAGAGACCTCCAGTCTCACATTTTACACTGTAAGAAAACGTGACCTTGACCTTGCTGAAGTACGCACTGCTCAATGATAACAGAGATACAAGCGGATTGTCCTGTCTCCCTCTCTCTCTGTTATCTGTCCATATCACAAGCTGTGATTGACCACAAACTGCGTGTTTCACTTCTAATTACAGACTTCTTGTGCAAAGAGGAAGCAGTAATGATAGATCTTCTTGTGGATGTGGTTTCTGTTGTTTTCATTTCAACCCAACTTTAATCCGCCACCTCCTGAAGTAATAGCGGTGTATCTGTTTACTAAATAAAAGAGCTCAGCAGGAAACATGTCTCTGACTCGTCCTTCAAAAACGAGGGCAAAGCGATAGGGTAGCAGAGCAAAAAACTGGCCTCACAGGTTTTTCTATCCTGATATAACTTAAGTTACACACACATACACTCCCTAGTTTTTTAATGTCTGTCAAACTTGTTTTTTTGGTGTCTCTTTTTAGGGTCTTTCCAACGCCAGAGCAAAAGAGATCCTAGCCAGAGACGGCCCAAACGCCCTCACGCCTCCTCCCACAACGCCAGAATGGGTCAAGTTCTGTAAACAGGTAAAAGTCATTTTCCATGCAAAACAGAAACCTATTTTGCATATTAAAATTTCATAAATGCAAATTGACACAGGTTCGTTGCAGCCGGTAAATCCAGTAAAGTCTTGAATGTTGTTTTTGATCTTGTTTCCAGCTGTTTGGCGGTTTCTCCATGCTGCTGTGGATTGGTGCCATCCTCTGTTTCCTCGCTTACGGCATCCAGGCTGCCTCAGAAGATGAACCGGCCAACGATAACGTAAGGAGGTCTTTCTTAGTGTGTGATAAAGAATTAACACCACCAAAGATGAACTTACTGACTGTCTTTTCTCTCTTACTGTAGTTGTACCTGGGTGTCGTGCTCTCTGCTGTCGTCATCATCACCGGTTGCTTCTCCTACTACCAAGAGGCCAAGAGCTCCAGGATCATGGACTCCTTCAAGAACCTGGTCCCACAGGTGACTTTTTCCTCACTTTGTACCTTCATAAAGTTGCAATCTCTTGCTACTGGTAATAAAAGTATGTATTCTGTTGAGAAATTGCCCTAAAAAAACGTATATTTCATCTTTGTTCTCATAGCAAGCCCTGGTTCTCCGAGACGGCGAGAAGAAGAGCATCAACGCCGAGGAGGTGGTGGTCGGCGATTTGGTGGAAGTGAAAGGTGGAGACAGGATCCCCGCCGATCTGAGAGTCATCTCCGCTCATGGCTGCAAGGTCCGTACCTCAAAGACTTGTTTTAATCTCACTTATGGAGCTTTAAACGACACTTGAAGGGGACATATCGTGCTCATTTTCAGGTTCATACTTGTATTTTGGGTTTCTACTGGAACAGGTTTACATGCTGTAATGTTAAAAAAAACAAATTGTTTTTCTCAAACTGTCTGTCTGAATATACCTGTATTCACCCTCTGTCTGAAACGCTCCGTTTAAGCACATGTCTCTTTAAGCCCCACTCCTGAAAAAGCCCAGTCTGCTCTGATTGGCTTGTCAGAAAAATATGGTGCAAAATATAAAATATGACAAAAGACAGACATTTATAGGAGAAGAAAACAGAAGAAAAGAAGCTGGGTCACATAGCAATATAGTCTGTGGTTCCCTGGAGTCCCAGAATGTCCTTTAAAGTCTTAGATGTCCCCTTAGTCCAACATCATTCATGGGAGAAGGAAGCAAAGTTTTACACAACAAAATACATTTACTATAAAGTCACTTCTCATCTCAATTCACTTCAGGTTTCAGTTAGATTTCCAGTTCTTCCAGTATTTTGGTGGCATGTCTCAGAGAAAAAGTCAGTCCTTCCTTACTGTAAACTTCCTGGACTATTTCTTTCCATTCAAGGACTGTTGGACATTCCTTATTCAACCATTTCCTGGTTATTGCTTTTCTACTAGCAGCTAAAAGTATTTATATGTCTCCTGCTTTTTCAACCCAGTGAAATAGTGAGTTTTTCATGATATGTCCCATTTAAGATATTAACCGTGTATGTATTGTTGCTTTTGAGTATTAACATTAGTCAATTGGATACTAAGACTACTAAAACTTGTCTAGTTTGTTCCGTAGTTTAAATTTTATTTTTGGCCCTAATGTGTCATCATCCATTTTCCCACTTTTGTCTAAAACCAACAATGTTTTTTTACATTGTCCTGTAGACGTCATGTCACTTCCACTTCTCTGGATATCTTCTGTATTTCATTAATGCTTTCCTTTCCTTCAGGTGGACAACTCCTCTCTGACCGGTGAATCCGAGCCTCAGAGTCGTACTCCTGACTTCTCCAACGACAACCCTCTGGAGACCAGGAACATCGCTTTCTTCTCCACCAACTGTGTTGAAGGTACGACCACACAGAAGTCACAAATTCATTGAGTTTGAATTCGACTTATGAAAGGGCAAACTTATGGAGACAATCTCTCGCTTCCTCCAGGTACCGCCAGAGGAGTCGTCATCAACACCGGAGACCGCACCGTCATGGGTCGTATCGCCTGCCTGGCTTCCAGTCTGGAAGGCGGCAAAACTCCCATCGCCAAAGAGATCGAGCATTTCATCCACATCATCACTGGCGTGGCCGTCTTCCTGGGCGTCTCCTTCTTCGTCCTCTCCCTCGCCCTCGGGTACGGTTGGCTGGAGGCCGTCATCTTCCTCATCGGGATCATCGTCGCCAACGTGCCAGAAGGTCTCCTGGCTACCGTCACCGTGAGTTTTCCACCAGAGTCGGTCATTCTTCAATAGATTTGCAAAGATTATATCTATTAACACTTGATTTCCATCACTAGGTGTGTCTGACTCTGACCGCTAAGCGCATGGCGAAGAAGAACTGCCTGGTGAAGAACCTGGAAGCTGTGGAGACCCTGGGCTCCACCTCCACCATCTGCTCCGACAAGACCGGCACCCTGACCCAGAACAGGATGACCGTGGCCCACATGTGGTTCGACAACCAGATCCACGAGGCCGACACCACCGAGAACCAGAGCGGCGCCTCCTTCGACAGGAGCTCCGCCACTTGGGCCGCGCTGGCCAGGATCGCCGGGCTCTGCAACCGCGCCGTCTTCCTGGCGGAACAGACCAACGTTCCCATCCTGAAGGTGAATATCCTCCTTTTAAAACCGGTTACCAAACACTAAACGTTTTGCTCTAGTTCACCCATTCTGATCACCACAAAAGAGTGTAAATAATTCACCAGTGGAGGAAGATATCAATAACATAGAGCAGAATTCACCCCCATCATGGGATATTTTCCCTCCTTCATTCATTTTGTTGAATGGGATACAATACCCAGATGAATCCTGAGATGCAGCGACTGCAAGGGAGGTGACTTGGCATTTTGACTTGGCAAGAAACTTTTTTTAGAAATACAAATGCAGCCAGACAGCACTACAAATCTTTATAAAAAACTCTCAACATAATTAAAGGCCCTTTCCAGAAATATATAGCTGCAGCTCTAAAGCGAGAGGTGGCCAGACAAACCCATTGATTTACATTTGAAGTGTATTTTCTTTCTCAAGATGTGCAGATGTTGGAGGAGGTGGCCGTCGTTCTTCAAATTATGAATATCTTTTTGTGGAGAGTTGTGGTTTCAAAACCCTTGGAGAACTGGTCATTAGGGCCATCGATTAAAACATTTAATTGCGATGAATCGCATGGTTTATCCATAGTTAATCGGGATTAATCGCAAATCATTCGCACATTTTTTATCTGTTCAAAATGTAACTTTAAGGGAGATTTGTAAAGTATTTAATACTCTTATCAATGTGGGAATGGACAAATATGCTGCTTTATGCAAATGTATGTAAATATTTATTATTGGAAATCAATTGATTATTATAAAGTGGGCCTGTCTGTAAAGGGGAGACTCGTGGGTACCTATAGAACCCATTCACACATCTCGAGGTCAGAGGTCAAGGGACCCCTTTGAAAATAGCCATCCCAGTTTTTCTTCGCCAAAATTTAGTGCAAGTTTGGAGTGTTATTTCCCGACAAGCTAGTATGACATGGTTGGTACCGATGGATTCCTTAGGTTTCCTAAAGAAATCTTAAATCCTAAAAATGTCTTTGGTCGAGGACTGCCCTAAAATAAAGAAAGACCAATATTGATTATGATCCAACTCTTTGTCCTTTCCTTAAATCCACAGAGAGATGTAGCCGGTGACGCCTCAGAAGCTGCCCTGCTCAAGTGTATTGAGCTGTGCTGCGGAGCCGTCGGCGGCATGAGAGACAAATACCTGAAGATTTCTGAGATCCCCTTCAACTCCACCAACAAATACCAGGTAAACAAGCCACAGAGTTTCCTTTGCAAACTTTGGAAGACAATAATTGCTGTGGTATCGGAGGGAAATGTTGATTTACGCCCTCTAGTGGTCGGGTTCATTCATGTCTCCATCCACCATCATAAATGATAAATGAGTACCAGCAGAGTTTAGAGTAAAGTTTAAAATCCAACCTTTGTCTCGTTCGACAGCTCTCCATCCACCACAACGCGACTCCCGGCGAGACCAAGCACCTGCTGGTGATGAAAGGCGCCCCAGAGAGGATTCTGGACCGCTGCTCCACCATCCTGATGCAGGGCAAAGAGCAGCCGCTGGACGACGAGATGAAGGACGCTTTCCAGAACGCCTACGTTGAGCTGGGAGGACTGGGAGAGAGAGTGCTGGGTATGACAGAGCTCCATTCTACAACTACATACGTCCTCTTTAATGAGTTGTTGGAGAAGAAAGTAATCTGTAATTCCTCCTGTCTTACTCAGGTTTCTGCCATTTCAACCTGCCTGACGACCAGTTCCCAGAAGGCTTTGCTTTCGACTGTGAGGAGGTGAACTTCCCCACTGAGAACCTGTGCTTCATCGGCCTCATGTCCATGATCGACCCTCCTCGTGCTGCTGTGCCCGACGCTGTCGGCAAATGCAGGAGCGCCGGAATCAAGGTACGGAACTGCCGTCTTTTTTAGTTTTGGGACCAAAACCTCGATCACGCTCTGTGTTAATACCTGAATATCTTCTCCCTCAGGTTATCATGGTGACAGGTGACCATCCCATCACAGCCAAGGCTATCGCTAAGGGTGTGGGTATCATCTCTGAAGGCAACGAGACCGTTGAAGACATCGCTGCCCGCCTGAATGTACCCGTCTCAGAGGTCAACCCCAGGTTAGTACACTTAAAAAGCTTGTGTCACTAAATATTAAGAATGATTTCATGTCTAAATGTGTCTGGCGGTTCTTCTTAATACCCGCACTAATAGAGCTAAATGAAATCAGCGTTGCCTAACGAGGCGCTGCAATCTGCTCAGCCAAAAAGGCTTTCACCATTAATTCACTGCAGACAAATAAATCTACATTCAGTCTCTCTGAGCTTACTTTTCTTCATCAGCAAGTTCAGATCACAGTCACACTGCAATGATAGGCAAGGCAAGTTGATTTATGGAGCACATTTCAGCAGTTTAAGGTGCTTTACATAAAGTATCAAAAGCATGGAGACAAAGTGCAAAAGGAAACACATTATGAAAGGACATTTACAATTAAAAATCCAGACTAGAAAATAAAAACAAGCTCAAATATAATAAGACAGGCATAAAAGCCCAGACACACCAAACCGACATCAAAGAACTAGTGGAGACGAAGGCCGTCTGTTGCGTCGCCTTTGTTTTGGCCAAAAAATTGCACTTGAACACACAGCAAAAGACTACAGCCGATGGCCAACTACCACGTACGTTCTGCGCCTGGTGAGAGGAGATAACTCTCCACACCAGCAGATGGCGGTAGTCTAGTTGTTGTTCCTCTTGACTTTACTGATTGGCTTGCTTTCCTCACTTTCGTTTCTCTTCTCGTGCACTGATTCGTTTAAGCTGAACGGCCAATGAGAGTGATTTCTCTCCCCGACGGGCGCCGCCACCGATTCAACACGCTGAATCAGCCAAAAAACCTGCAACACGGGCCAACTAAAGCCAACGTTGCGGGACACACCGCAAAAAACTAGGCCGACGAACGCTCACAGACGACCACAAACTGTCCGACGGCCGTCTGTCGTCTTAAAATACACGAACAAAAGTGACAGTGCGATGTAAGAAATTATTTAAAAATCAAAAATCATTCAAAAATACTGTCATCCTGGGCAGCATCCTCAAGCAGGAAAATGCTCATGCACTCTGTTAACCGATGAGAAATGTCACCTGTCTGAAACAAGGTTTTTCATGACAATAAATATAGTAAGATAATAAATAAGATAGAATTACTGCAACAGTCAAGAAACATCAATAAAGTAGAAAAATTTACAATAAAAATATGAACAAATATTGTAAAAATATGTACAAATGATCTGTTTTTAATAAAAAAAAAAGCTGTCTTGGGGAAAAATACACTATCCTGTACCACGGGATGTGAAAAAAGTATTCATCGTGTGAAGTGAAGGTCTTTATACTAAATCTCTCTTTTTGCTGATGATGCCATTATTTAGTTTAAGGGGTGTCGAGGCCAACGCCGTCTGTTTTCTAAAGGAATTTCCTGTTTCCTCCTGCTTTTCTTTTGATTACACCCCATCCTCAACTCTCCTCTCAGAGACAGGCTGTGGGGATCACAACTGTTGTCCTAACGCTGCTGTGATTTCCTCCCCAGGGACGCCAAGGCTTGCGTCGTTCACGGCGGTGAGCTGAAAGAGATGACCCCGGAGCTGCTGGACGATGTGCTGAAACACCACACTGAGATCGTCTTCGCCAGGACCTCCCCTCAGCAGAAACTCATCATTGTGGAAGGTTGCCAGAGACAGGTCAGTGTCTAAGAGAATTTAATTTGGAATAAAAGCTTTGAGAAATGTCTGTTTTATTTTTAAAAAAGTGGAGATCCTGACACTTCTTTCTTTCTGTCTCTCTCCAGGGAGCCATTGTAGCGGTGACAGGCGACGGTGTGAACGACTCTCCTGCTCTGAAGAAGGCTGACATCGGCGTCGCTATGGGTATCTCTGGATCTGACGTCTCCAAGCAAGCCGCTGACATGATCCTGCTGGACGACAACTTTGCCTCCATCGTTACCGGAGTGGAAGAAGGTAAAGGACTTGTGGAAATACAGACAGCAAAAAGCATCTTTGTAACCGCTTGATTTTCCATGCAATATTAATTCCTCTATTACTTTCTCAGGCCGTCTGATCTTTGACAACTTGAAGAAGTCCATCGCCTACACTCTGACCAGTAACATCCCTGAGATCTCCCCCTTCCTCCTCTTCATCATCGCCAACATCCCTCTGCCCCTGGGAACCGTCACCATCCTCTGTATCGACCTGGGAACCGACATGGTGAGCTCTTTGACTGATTTCTTATTATAGGAAAGTCGTTATAAAATCAAATCTGTGATTGAAAATACTTATTTTGATGTGCTTCCTGTCTCCCAGGTCCCCGCCATCTCCCTGGCTTATGAAGAAGCCGAGAGCGACATCATGAAGAGACAGCCCAGGAACCCCAAAACAGACAAACTGGTGAACGAGAGGCTCATCAGCATAGCCTACGGACAGATCGGTAAGCACACCTAATGCTACCTGAATGATATTTAGGTGTTGAGACAGAAATGATTGTTGATGATTGTAAATAGGCCCATATACTTGAAACATCCACAAATTTGATTATATTTCAAAGCATGTATATGTAGCTTTTCTGATGCAAAATGTGATTTTCTTAATTATGTGGTTTTATTTGTATTTATTTATTTTATTTTTGTTTAATTTATTCATTTATTTTTTGGATATTTACATTATTATTATTATTATTTTTTTATCTTATTACTTAATTTTGAACCATCATTCCCCGTGTACCGTTACATATGTTATTATTTTTGTCTAGGCAGTGGGGGGTGGGAGAAAGTGAAAATGCCCTGTGTTAAATATCTGTGAATAATATTATTTTTCTTAAATAAAAATATTATTTAAACATTTTTTTGCACTTTTTCCTTGCTAGGTATGATGCAGGCCACAGCTGGCTTCTTCACCTACTTTGTGATCCTGGCTGAAAACGGCTTCCTCCCCATGGACCTGCTGGGGATCAGAGTGCTGTGGGACGACAAATATGTAAATGACCTGGAAGACAGCTACGGACAGCAATGGGTCAGTAATGCTCAAGTTTTTAATAAACGCTGTGGTCATTTCACATTTTCAATAGAAGAACAGAAGAGGAACATGTGCTAATTCAAATCTTTTTTAATGTTCTCTCCGCCAGACATACGAGCGCAGAAAGATCGTAGAGTTCACGTGTCACACAGCTTTCTTCGCCAGTATTGTGGTCGTCCAGTGGGCCGATCTGATCATCTGTAAGACCAGGAGGAACTCCATCCTGCAGCAAGGAATGAAGTATGTACATATAAAGACACATTAAGTACAGACAGTGACTTCCAAACCTGTATTTACTCACTCAATAGATTCAAGCAGGGTACTTTTTTAAGTATAATTATAATTATTTTAGGCATCCATATATTCCTTTATAGCTTTAAAGGAATAGTTCAGGTGTTTTGAAGTGTGGTTGTATGAGGTGCTTATCTACAGTAGATGACGGTCGGCACGCCTCCAGTTTGGAGAAACAGACAGGAGTTACCGCATGGGAGCAAAGCAACGTACTGCTGTGGACGGGGGGGCAGCAACAAAACGTATTTTAGATACCTAAAAGAAAGGCCCACCTAAAATAATCATTATCAGTTTAGAATATGACGTGAAACAGCTACACAGTCTATTTTTCCAACGGAGAACTGAAGCCGTTGTATCCATCTATGCTCTCACCAAAGCCACCAGACTCCATTGAAAAAATCAGTACAGAGTACCTCATACAACCCCACTTGAAAACACCGGAACCATCCCTTTAAGAGTTGTCGTTATAACATTAATCCCAGCGTTGGATGATCTCAGGTTAGTCAAAGTGAAATAGTTCTAACGGTGTTGATTCTTTGCTTCCACAGGAACCGTATCCTCATCTTCGGTCTGTTTGAGGAGACAGCTCTGGCTGCTTTCCTGTCCTACTGCCCGGGCATGGACGTCGCCCTCAGAATGTACCCTCTCAAGTGAGTAAAACCTCATATACCCAAACTATCAGTTTTCACTCAGGAATTCACGCAAATTACAGCTAAAACGGTCTCATTTTCCATGTTTCCTTTTCATGTATGCAGGCGAATTTATGAGCACAATATGCATTAAGTTTATCCCTAATACAGTCATCCATGAAATCCTACTTTCTGTTCGTTTACTGCCCTGTTTTTTGTGCAGCCAGTGCTTTGACATTGTTTTCCCTGTATTCCCCGATGGATGAGGTTTAAGTCAGTGTTGTTATATTATCTTGTTAAAGAAAGGTGGATATTATCTAAAGTGTCACCAGTAATTTCCACTTCAGAGGAGAGCAGAAGAGCTGCGTCTACTAATGAGATTGTTTGGCCAACAGAGACAAATAGAAAGTTACATTAGGCTCGTTAGCTGAAATCTCCTCGTCTTCTTCTCCTCGTTATTGTTTTTGCGTCTCCTCCTTTATTCCTCGCCACCTTTTCATCTGCTCCCAGTCTCTTCAGACTCCTCACCCACCCACTCCCCTTTCTCTTCAGGTGACTGCTGATGTTTAACTAACCTCCTCCTCTCTGTCTGACACTCTTGTGTCTCTCTTCTGTCTGTCTCTATTTCTGTCTCGTCTGTTTGTTTTCTTCTCTCTTTGCCTCTGAGGTTCTCTCTCTTTCAATTCATGTTCAGATATGATGTGGAAAGGGCAGAAATGTACAGTATTTACAGCGAAATATTGAATGAATTCAACTTAAAACAATAATTTGATGGTTTTCTTTTGCTTTTTAGACACTCAAAAGTGAAATTAGATTAATAAGCATCATTTCAAATCTCCATGTGATGCTCAATCTCTGTGTCTGTGTACCTTAGGCCCTGTTGGTGGTTCTGTGCCTTCCCCTACTCCCTCCTCATCTTCCTGTACGATGAAGCCAGAAGATATATCCTCAGACGCAACCCAGGCGGTAAGACATTTACTCACTCTTCTTTTTGCTTCTTGAGGCTTTTGCATCACACGTTTGCCTCTGCTTTCTGTATTTGGAGGTGAATGTAGGGGGATGAGGAGGATGGATTATCACATTTTTGCCAAATGAGATCATCACATTTCATTGCTGTCCAAAGAAAACCATGTGTCTTCAAATTCAGGGGCGATCACACATAAGCAAAATTAGTATTCGCCTCCCGTTCACTCCCATTCTGTGCAAGCAAAGGGGCGAAAACACTTTCGCTTCCGGTTGGGAAATTAGCATCTTTGCTCCTTCAGTTCAAAAATCGCCTCAGCACGTGATGGTCACTCGCCTGCACCGTGCCCAAGAAAATTCTCCCACTTCATAAGCTAAATTAATTAATTTGAATGCTGAAAAATGCGTTGTGACGAAGCTGGAAAGGCTATTTTTCTTAGCTCATGAAAAATTTTACATTTTGGAGGTGCATTGCAATTTATTCCTTAAGGACTAGTTAACACTTAATTCATGTTGCCATGACACCAGGAGTTTTACTTCAATGCTGATATGAATGTAAGTGTATTATTTAAAATTTACCAAAGTGCACAACATAAAAAAGAACAAAAAAAAAACACCAAAAAAACACTTCATTAGTTTCCACCAAACTCCATTGAAATTTTGTAAAACAATCTGAGATATCTACTAATATTCTAGCATTAAAACGCCAGCCGTGCCGCTTTCATCCTTTCATCCAAGGTGCTCGTTACTAAGCAACCAAAACCTGTGCGCTGCGATGACGATGATGATGATTAAGTTGCGGTAATTTAGCAGTAAGTCTCACTGGCTAAAACCCACTTCATTGGTTTCCACCAAACTCAATTTTTTTACTAAATTTTTTAAGATATCTAGTATATTAAGATATTTACTGTTTTATGGATTCATTGTTTTAATATTTTTTTTTATTCCTGTAAACCACTTTGTGAATTGTGGTCTATGAAAGGTGCTATACTAAATAAATTATTAATAATAATATTTACTTATTATAATTATTACTTAATATTATATTATTATTATATCCTGCAAGCTAACAAATAGAAGTAATTCTGAATTTGTTGGTAGTTATGGCAAAGGTTTTTATTCCTCCTCTTGTTATGTAGAAACCTTCTGTAACGTCAGTCATGATATACAGTATGAGGTTTAATACAGAGAGCAGAAGCAGTGGTGTGTTAGTGAATGATGTAGGTTAACAACATATGAGTGTTTAGTAGGAGCTGTGTGTGTGCATGTGTCTGTTATTGGTGCCACAACTGCGTCTCCACACAGACCAGTGAACTGTGGCAGATGGCAGGGCCCAGTGGGATTTCAACCCTCAACCCTGCCATTGTTAATGCCTCGTTCCACCCACGGAGCTGAGCACAACCTGCATGCAGAGCTTGGCTGGGATGCAGCTGTGTGTGTGTGTGTGTGTGTGGGTCTGTTACATCTGAGCCCCGCAGCACAGATCAGTGAACATCTCATTGCCCATCCATGGTGAATAATGTCTCGAAAAAAAGAAGTTAACTGTCACGGTTTACATTTTTAGGATTTATTTGAACAAAGTTACTCAAACAACTGTTGACACTGCCCTCCGGATTACTGTGGAACCTGGGCTAAATTAGGTTTTAGACTTCAAAATTGGAAACCATCATTCCAGTCCAGTGATTTTTAGCTTTCTGTGAAAAACAGGTATTTATAGTGTTTCAGGCCTAAAAATAAAAAGTAGCTCTGGGCTCAGTGGGGCCTGGCAAAACATGCTAAATAATAGCATCCACAGCTCGGAGTCACACTGACTTCTGATACAGTGTTAGGGGCCGTACACATGCTTTAATCCAAGGTGCCCAGGAGGTTGCACTCCTGTCGCACCTGCCGTTACTAAGTTGCGGTAATTTAGCAGTAAAAGCCAAAACGAGGACTGTCCCGAATATCATTTTTTGAAGCATTTGGTGAGAAATATTCAAAGGTATGCGAAGATTTGGGACAGCGCCGCTGCCACACTACTGTACACACCTCTACACACCTCTACACGCCTCTACACACAACAAACAGCGATATCCGTCTGAGAATAACTAATAATAATTCATGTTGAATATGAATAATGTTGTGTTCCTTATTTAATTTTTGTATTTATACATTATTATTGCATTCGATTACTGATTTGGAGGTTGATTACCATGGCAACGGTCGAAGCTTTGACGCAATCGGGTCAGCCCGAATCCAAACAAAGAGAAATAGATTTCCAGCACGGTAAATCCCTCACAGTGGCTTTACTGCTCAATGTCTCTGTCAGTTTGGCTTCACTTTCAACTGGATGTCGTGACATCCTCGGTCAGGAGGGGTGAAGCAGTAAAATAGTCCGTGGGATGGATGGTAAAGCTCTGGGTAGTCCTGCACTAAAATGATTAACCTCTCCTCCATATTTACCCTCGACTGATATTTACAGAAGAAGGAAAAGATATCTGCCGTTGCTGCGTTCCAAAACTATTTTTATTTCGGCCTTTCGGCTGACCCAAATGCTTCAAAGCTTCGACCGTTGCCATGGTAATCGACCTCCAAATCAGCATTCGAATGCTTTGTCTTTTTTATTTGTTTTTTAATATAAACACAATAATAACGTTTATTCATAGTCATATTCAACATTAATTATATTACTTATTCCAAGACGAATATCGCTGTTATTTGTGTGTAGCGGTGTGTTTGTAGTGCGGCAGCGACACTGTCCCAGGCGCTGAAACTGGGGGAGTTGAAGACATCTCGCGCTGCGAAGCTTCGAATACCTTTGAATATTTCTTAACGAAGCTTCGAAGCCCAAAAATGGTATTCGGTACAGCCCTACTTCTGCTGTAAATACATTTCTCTTTGTTTTGACTTTGTTTAATTTAGTCAGTGAGGCTTTTACTACTAAATTACCCCAACTTCATCATCATCATCGCAGTGTGCAGGTTTGGTTGCTTAGTAACGGCAGGTGCGACAGGAGCGCAACCTCCCGAGCACCTTGAATAAAAGCATGAAAGCGGCACGGCTGACGTTTTCCACGCGTTTTAGACGCAGCATGTGAACAACCCCTAACACTGTATTGGAAGTCAGTGTGACTGATGTTTTGCCAGACCCCACTGAGCCCAGAGCTACATTTTAATTTTAGGCCTGAAACAAGGCCTTGATTTGAGGGAACAAAAAAAACGCAGCATGTGAACGTCCCTTTATGTGATTCGTGCGCACATCTAATGATGCAATCCTTGTGTTGTTTGAGCTGCCGGGTCAGGTCAGAGCTCTCCTGTTACTGTCAGATATACTGTTTGGCCTCAAGGATGATATCATCATCATCATCGTGACGAACTGTGAGACAAAGATGCCACAACCTCCACGTCCCCGCAGGACGCATCATCAAGAAAGTCTCGGCTCTAAATTCAGAATGCGTCTCGCTCACGCTCCCCAATCCGGCCTTTTTCCTCTGAATCGCTGTCAGCCAACATGAGGGATGATATCATCCTGCAGACGGAGAATTTAGACCCTAAATGTGAAGCGAAACATCCCTAACACTCCATCACTAATTCTGTCTCCTTTGGTTTCTAGGTTGGGTGGAGCAAGAGACGTACTACTGAGTCGACACCACACGGAGGACACAGTCAGTGTTTCATCGTTATTTACTGCCATGTTACATATTTGTCTGAGATGTCAGTCAGACCCCAAAAAACACAAAGCATGGATAAAATAAGAATATTTTGATGTATATGTCATTCACAATAAAACATTTCCGTACTATTGTACATTAAGGCTACTTGGGGATTTGTTTGTTTTTTTTGCATTCTGCTTCTCTGATATGTGGAGGCTGAAAACAGCATTTGGGGGATTTAATGCAGGATGTTGTTTCAAGGTTGAATAGATGTGTAGCAGTGAGTCAGGTCCGGTGACCCATGCAGTGGGATTATCCACCTCAACAGTTCCCTAAACTTCACTTCTGGAGTCACATTTGTTTAGAAGACGGGGCATGAATTTAAAATATAAATCAAATAAATCACATGCACGTGTTAGATTTGCTGTGTGTACTCTTGACTAAAGTAAATAATTAGGGCTGTCAAAGTTAACGCCATAATAATGCCATAACGCAAATTTGCTTTATCGCCATTAATTTCTTTAACACATTAATGCAATCGATCTTTCGGAGGTTGAAGTGGGCTCAGTTTTAAAGTTAGAGTGAAGATACTGGTATCACATGTAACTAAAAAACCTGATGAATCCATCGGTACCAACCATGTCAGACTAGATGTATATCTAGACAATATCTGTCATTGTTTTGTGTTGTTAAATGATTTCCAGTAATAAATATAAACATACATTTGCACAAAGCAGCATAAGAGGATTAAATAGTTGACAAATCTCCCTTTAAAGGAACTGTTGTAAGAATCAGAAATTGGTTGTAACAGCGACACCTGTGGCCGTTAAGTCAACGAAAGTCAGCGTCCCGTTGCTCGCGCTCGCCCGTGTGCACGCGCTACTTGATTGTGAGCGAGCATCCGTCAAAACAGTGGGGCGACACACATCAGCTAAAACCACCACATCACTCTATAGTGACCGACCCGGATTGATTTATACATGTAAGAATTTACAAACAGTCCCTTTAAAGTACATTTTGAACTGATAAAAAATGTGCGATCAATTGTGATTAACTATGGACAATCATGCGATTAATCGCGATTAAATATTTTAATCGATTGACAGCCCTACTACATTGAGACTAGTCACACCAAAGTCACACAATAACACAAACAAACTAACCGATCGAGGCAGCGGTAGACCAGCAACATCTGTGTTCTACGAGGTGAAATGACTGTTTTTTTCAATGGAGTCTGGTGGTGACAAATCTCCCTTTCTGGTACATTTTGAACGGATAAAAAAAACCGATTGATTTGCGATTAAATATTTGATAGATTGACAGCCCTATAAATACCTGATCATCACATTGAAATAGGTTAATTTTCTGTTGATTAACTCATCGGTGTTACCTTTTTTAATCTTTATTTTCCCAGGATTTTATCGTTACCTACCAGATATTAAAGGAAAGCATGTCAGAGCAGTGCATGTGTGTCCATTATCTCAAGAGCCAGTGTGCAACAATGGTGTTTGCAATGGATCGCTCAGTTGACCGCTAATGCAAAGAGACCCTCAGTGAAAATGAACTGAGCCCACTCTAGTGCCATCTACTCGGTGTTTACCCCGCTCATTATGAACGCCCCCTTCACCCTCAACCCCTCTGATGTGTGTGTGTGTACACAGTATCATCATACCAACCTGGTCACACATGGCCTGCTTCACACACACACTTAGGAAACACTCAGTGCTCAGAATATTGGCAAAATAGTGAAAAATTCAGGTGATTTCTTTTACAGCAGAGGGTGCTAGTGTGAGACAGACAGTGAGAGTGTGCAGACAAAAGGATGGAGGGATGTGGAGAAAAGAGTGGCGATGATGCAGGGCGAGGAAAGCGAATCGATGCGACGAAGAGGAAGGAAGAGAGTCGGAGCGACAGATATTGGCGTTTTTGTGGCGCACATTTTTCAATGATCTTGTTATGTTAATATTTCTTTCTGATGAATTGTCATGAGGATAATAATCCAGATGAAATGAAAGAAAGAGGTAGCAGACAGACTATTATCATACCTTCATCCTTCGTTCACAAGCAGGGCCCCTGAACGTGCCTGTTGCTATAGCAACCCATTTGAGAGCTCTCTCTCTCTTTCTCTCTCCAACATCTAAATAAAATCTGGGCTATTTATAGCGCAGCACTGGCAACACGCGAGCCACACCAATCGCACATGCATGGATGTGAATCACCAAAACAAACTCACTATATATACTGTATATACATGCACCTACACATGCACGTGTTCACATTTGCACACACACACACTCCTCCACACTGCCAGGGCTGCTGCTGTGTCCATCTGTGCATGAAGTCCACCTGTGGTTTAGTTTGTTTACTTGTACTTTTTGTAAGAAAAGAGGTTAAATAGGTGGAAGAAGAGATGAAATCTCGCCGTCGCTGTTTGATCTGTCTCGGGTTTATCTTGTCAGCTGGTGCATAGTGCTCTCCAGGCCAGCTGATAAGGTCTATAAGAATAGACAGGGAGCTTGACAGTGAGTGACAGAGTCTACCTATCAGGGTACAATAGCACTCCAGTGGCGGTGCCCGCCTGGCTCTACTTCATGGTTGAAGAGGTTGCTTTCAAATCTATTACAGCCTGCTGGTTAAAGCTGCCATTAGAAACGTGGGGTTTTTCTTTTTACTGTCGCTTTAGAATATATAAAATATGAAGCAAAGTCTGTTGAGTGTTGTTGTTGTTGTGAGACAACGGGGTTGATGGAGTTTGGCTAACAATGCCAGGTACTAGGTGGGCCAAATATTGCAAAACAACTGGGAAAAAGAGAGAGGACTTAAAGATCTGATTCGCCCTCAAGTAATGACGTGTGGTAAATGAGCACATCACGCCGATCTGGTGAAATGCAAAAATTCAATTTAATGTTCAAATTCTTAACACAATCAACACAATTAAGTTAACAAAAAATGTAAAGTTACAAGCTGAAAATTGATGCAAAAATGATGCGAAACTTTCAACTATAAGTTGCTTCTTTTGGTTTCTATAGACCTGTTTGCTTGTTTCTCTCGCAAAATCTGCCAGCTCTGCTGCAGGTGAGGCCGACTCTTCTGTTCGTACATACAAAAAGTGTCTGAATGTGTCTGGTTTCAGGCGTGGATCCAGGGATGAAAGAGAGAATCTCTCATGAAAGAGCTCCTGGAACAGATGCAAACTGCTGTTGCTGGGGTACAGAGCAGCTAAACATGCTAGCATGGCTGTCATATGATAATCAATGGGGGTCTCTCCATGCAGAGAGGCCGCCCCCCCCCACCTTTCCCTCCTACAGCTTCCATCTCCGCCCGGGGCGTCAGAGGTCACGGAGCATCCTGGAGCGATAGCAGGGATTTGCAGCCTAGTAACTCCACTATTCAAGGGGGGAATACTTTCAGGGGGCCCCCAGAGCTAAAGGGGGGGCCCGTGTATTAATGTGTGCATTGATAGCACGATGATGGAAGTGTTACGCAGTTCAGTCTGCAGCTCTGGATTCAGAAAGCAGAGGGTTCAGAAGTTGGCTGCCTCGCTATCAGCACACGACAACCTTGTCAAAGCAGCAGGAGAGAGGAGGTGTCTGCGAACCCAGCTGTTAAACTGGGTGAGATATGGATGAATCACTAGTGTGTGTGTGTGTGTGTGTGTGTGTGGCAGGGTAAGGTGGGGCCTATTCGTACAGTAGAGCAATACAGTAATAAAGCACATTTTGAGAATATTTGTTGGCACTTGTTTAAACTGCACCAAAATTAACATTTAAAAACTACAATTTGCTGTTTTATATACATGGGGTTATGTGCCAAACTACTTCCTGGCTGCGAGCAGTTGCCAGGCAACCAGAATGTAGGAAGAATTGTTGGCAAAATGTAATTTTTATACTTTTATTAAACCTGTTAATTGGTGCGTTTTAGAGGTGCTGGACCGAGTCTGGCTATCTTTTCCCACCCGTTTCCAGTGTTTGTGCTAAGCTAAGCTAACCGGTAGTATACTTTAACAGCTGTTTTGTGTGCATGTGTGTGTATTGTGGGAAAATATTATTTCTCTCAAGTTATTGCATCATTTTGTTTATTTTTTTCCCCATTATCATTCCTGTAATATCATCACAGTTATTGATAATGTAGTGTTATATGTATTCCTATCAGTGTATATTACTGCCCATCCATCCACGGTGAATGATGTGTGCTCTCTCTCAGTGTGTGTGTGTGTGTGTGTGTGCATGTTTGTATTGTGGGAAAATATTATTTCTCTCAAGTTGTTGCATCATTTTGTTTATTTTTTTTCCATCATAGTTATTGATAATGTGTGTTATATGTATTCCTATCAGTGTATATGTGAATGATGTGTGCTCTCTCTCTGTGTGTGTGTGTGTGTGTGTGTGTGTTGCATGACCAACCCGCCCAGTAAATGGAGGAAAGCCCCGCCTTCCATCCGTGGGGTTACCACGGCAACCGGTGGTGACGTCACAATGGACGGAACGCCGTGTATAAGTAGTGGAGGGTCTGCCGCGGCGGTTCGCGAGCTCGGATGTGCGTTCCGGAGGAGTGACACGTGCTTGAAGATTATAAAAAAAACATTAAAAAAAACAAAAAAATAATAATAATAACGGACACATCCATCCAAGGAGTTTGAATCTTTTTTTTTAACTGTACATAATTTTTAAACGTGGATTTTGTGTTTGTGAACTTTTAACTGGGAAGAATTAAGTGAACATCTTCGCCACCATGGGAAGAGGAGTAAGTAGAGCTTTCATTCAGTAATATTCTTCATTTTGAGTTAAAAATATCATATTTAAAAGTTGGTCATTCAAACAAGTGGTTGAGTGAGTCTCTGCTGTGGTGAGGAGCAGCTGGAGGATCAACATGTGGAACATAAACCTCCTGTTTCTCTCCAACATGAGGCTACTTTACTAGGACTTCCGTGTTTTCAGACACTAAAACACAGAACCCTCTGTCATGTTGCTGGGAAGTGTTGAGAAACAAGTTTCCATCGTCACAAAGATGCTTCTGAACGGCTCTGTGTTCGGTTACATAACCGGGATGAACTCAAACGGCTGCACTGTTAAAGTTTCACTAGCTAACGGAATTAACGGTACAGCCGTTAGAAGTGAGCAGTTACAGCCGTTAGAAGCCGTTAGAAGTGAGAAGTTACAGCCGTTAGAAGCCGTTAGAAGTGAGCAGCTACAGCCGTTAGAAGTGAGCAGTTACAGCCGTTAGAAGCCGTTAGAAGTGAGCAGTTACAGCCGTTAGAAGCCGTTAGAAGTGAGAAGCTACAGCCGTTAGAAGCCGTTAGAAGTGAGCAGCTACAGCCGTTAGAAGTGAGCAGCTACAGCCGTTAGAAGTGAGCAGTTACAGCCGTTAGAAGTGAGCAGCTACAGCCGTTGGAAGCCGTTAGAAGTGAGAAGCTACAGCCGTTAGAAGCCGTTAGAAGTGAGCAGCTACAGCCGTTAGAAGTGAGCAGTTACAGCCGTTAGAAGCTACAGCCGTTAGAAGTGAGCAGCTACAGCCGTTGAAAGCCGTTAGAAGTGATGAGAAGCTACAGGTAATTCAGTGAGAATTCTCAGTGAGAACATAACGGTTATGTTAGAAGTGAGGAAATAACGGGTTATTATGGGCTGTTTTGCTCCACTTTGAGTCTGAAAACTAGTTCAATGTATTCTTAATGCGTGTGTGTTTTGTGTTCACTCCAGCTCACTGTTCTATGAGGTAGTTTGACCGTCCCTCTCCTCTCAGGAGAACAACAGCACTTTCAAACATTTAGCTGCTTAATTGTGCACTTTTTCCTGAGCAGCAGTGTATTCTGGGTAAAATGGTTTAACAGTGGGAGGCATGTGTTTTAAAAAGTCCAACCCACGTTTCTGCTCTGCTTGGAGCTCTGTGACTTGTCTTATCTTTAAATCACATCTGCACACCTTTTAGGAAAAGAGCTGCTTTTTTAGGCTGACATACTTTCTCTCTAGGATGTAAATTCAAACAATGCATTGTGGGAAATAAGATAAGATAAGATATAAGATGAACCTTTTATTAATCCCTTGAGGGGAATTCAGGTGTCAAAGCAGCAACATCAGCAAACAGTGAAACACAGGAGAGGTAAAGGTACACAAAAATGATAAAAATAATAACAGAGATATAAAAGATACCGAGTGAATGGGTGAACACAGTGTGTGCAGTCCGTCAATAAATAAATGTAATATGTACATATGTGCAGTCTATAAAGTGGTATATAGGATGTTTAAATGATCCTAGTTGCAGAGTTTAAAGCATGTAAAAAGGTGTTTGTTTGCTGCCATTGAAGCTTGGAAATCTGCACCAACTAGCAGTAATCCAGCATTGACAGATTATTGATCTTGTCACATAACAATAAACTTGCAAGCTTCAGGGTTGTTTTTTTTAGTTTTGTGCTGTCAAATCTGTCATCCACATGCCTTTTTTTTGTCATGTTATTGACTATAAAGGGCCATTATTTCCACTGCTAGTATGACACTTTGACAAGAGGCATCCTGTCCAAAAAATGCTGATGATTTCGACCCGTGATTTACCAGCTGCCCTTCTGTTGTTGTTCTCCACACAACTTGAACTGTACGGGATGAAACTGAGCCCCCTGTTGTATGAAATCTCAGTAGTCGCCACACCCTGCCATGCTGCGCAACAGAACCACTCATTATGGATTCAGCCTGCGAAGGGATGGAGAGGAGGAGATGGAGATGGAGATAGAGAGGGAGAGAAAGATGGAGATCTGGCGGGAGATGGGAAGCAGAATGGCTCATTCAGCCTCTTCCTCCTTTCTTCCTCCTATCTTTGCTCTCTCTTTCTCTTGGCTGATTTTCTTTTCCTCCCATATGTGATGAAAGCCATGCCCTGCCCCCATCCAGCCTCCCCCCACCCCCCACTGTGCCTTCCTGCCCCCCCTCCAGTGCTCCCCTCCTCTCCTCTCCTCCAATACATTCACTGCTGGCACAGACAAATGGCTAAACTTGGATGAGATGATCGCCATCAGAGCAGAGAGAGGTGGAGGTGGAGGATGGGAAGTTGTTGTGATGGAGAAGAATCAGGGCAGTGAGAGAGGGAGCACAGGTATGAGGAGAGTCGGTAGATTTTCGGGTTTCGGACACGCACGTCCCGCTCATTTGAAATCAGAGATTACCCTTTTGCTGCCCTTTTCGGTGTTTGCTCGTCACATTGGCAGCACAGTGCAACAAACAGAGAGAGTGAGCTGAGAGGAGCTGAGAGGAGGGATTGATTGCTTCAGGGAGGGAGGTGGTGGTGGTGGTGGTGGTGGTGGTGGGGGCGATATTAGGGGGAGCCAAGAGGCACCAGTTGCCGCATTGCCACCGTCGAGCAACTTGGCTCCCAGACATGATAGAGAGGAGGGAGGAAAGAGGCTGGGTGGGGCTGGAAACCGACAGTTCTAAAGTGTAATATTAATCATTTACTCTGATGAATTAAGGGACTCTTTGAAAGGGGAGCAGGTCATTTGTCTATATTTGAGTGGATAATTTATCTTTTTTGAAGATTTCTAACTTTTAAAAAAATATTCGAGCTGTAACCATTAATCCATTAGTTGTCAACTATTAAGTTAATCGCCAACTATTTTGATAATCGATTAATCAGTTGAAGTAAATGTGTAAGAAAAAAAGTCTAAATTCTCTCATTCCAGCTTCTTAAATGTGAATATTTTCTGGGTTCTTTCCTTATCTATGACAGTAAACTGAATATCTCTGGGTTTTTGACAAAACAAGACATTTGATGACATCATCTTGGGCTTTTTTTCACCATTTTTTGACATTTTATAGACCAAACAACTAATCGATTAATCGCGAAAATAATCAACAATGAAAATCATCATTAGTTGCAGCCCTAAAACATATAAACCTGTCACCTATCCTAACCTAATGCAGTCTGGCTGGTTAACTGGGCAGAAAGCTGTCCAACTCCCAGGAGACTGATATGGGGAATCCAGCTGAATATTTCATAATCTCACCTGAGTCAACCTTTTCTACTCTTTGTTGAATCATTATACTGAATTATTAAGTCGGCAGCAATTTAAAAAGCATATTTCATCCCAGAATGGTTACTTTGGGAGTAAAAATCGACTACTTTTGCAGCTCTGTAGATCATCATCATCGTCTTATAGGTAGGGCTTCAACTAACGGTTGTTTTAATCGTCAATTATTTTCTCTATTAGTTGTTTGGTCTATAAAATGTCCGAAAATGGTAAAAAATGTTGATGAAAGCCCAAGATGACATCCTCAAATGTCTTGTTTTATCCACAACTCAAAGATGTTCAGTTTACTGACATAGAGGAGGAGAGAAACCAGAAAATATGTCAGTCTGGTGTCGCCTTGAAGGGGTTCATTTCACAACAGTGACCCGCTAGCTGTACATTATCCTTTAGAAATCAATAATTTCACACAAAGACAGTCCAGGAGAGTGCGACATCAGAACTGCTCCCGTAGCAACGGCCTGTTATGTATATAGCAACGGCCTGTTATTTCTTTATAGCAGACCAAAGGCTGCGATTGACCAATCCGAATTGAGTATTCAACAAAGCCGTGTAATAATCACATTTAAGAAGCTGCAATCGGAGAATTTTGACTTGTTTTTTCTTAAAAAAAATTACTCGATTATCAAAATAGTTGGCGATTAGTTTAACTGTTGGCAACTAAGCAATTAATCGATGCAGCTCTACTCATAGGCATCTGGGATTTTAAGTTTGTTTTAAATCTCCGTGCACAGTTTGAAGTACAACGGTCAGCTCAGTTGTTGGATGTCTATGGGATCAGGCTGCCACTCTGTTTGCTTTTTTTGTCTAATGCTCGCAAAGTATGTGAGTGTAGTTCAGTCCGACCATGTAGCAACCCATCGTTGGAGAGATGTATTTCTTTTGGGAGAATGTAAATTCCCCAATGGAGGATCTCTTTAGTGGCAACACAGGACCATAAACCAACCTTCCCATCTCGTCCAGCTCTCATTTGTCCCAGTGTTCTCCCCACTGTGAGCTGACCTGGCATGTCAGCCCTCGGCCTCTCTTCATCCCAGCCAAAGGGGCACCCCGACTACACCTTCACATCCATTCTTTACAGTCTGTTTCCCTCTTGTTCTCCCTGTTTGTACCTGTTTTCCTTCTCCCCCTCTCTCTCTCTCTCTCTCTCTCTCTCTGGGGATTTAACATTCTTTCCGCTCGGCAGTCACTGCGTATTAACCGGGGCTTTTGTCACACGCCACGTCTGTGACAGAACACAGCGTACTCTCCTTCTTTTTCACACTCACTCCATCTCGTTGTTGTACCTTGTTTCATCCATCTTTTTGCTGCTTCTCTTGTCTCTTTCTCTCCCACATGCCAGCCCTCTGCCTCTGTTTGGCTAAGCAGCTTGAGCCTCGCCATTTGTTTTCTGTGACAGCTCTTTGAACTTTCACTGCGAGCCTGTTGCTCGGTGAAAGTGGAACATTAAAAATAACAAACTCCAGAGCACACTGTCCCCTCTGCCTCGGTCCACGCATTTCCTACGTGAGCAGATGTGACATGGCCAAGAGACACGTCATAATCCAGGTCATCACTGGGAAGTTTGAGACAAGTATGTGCGATGCATTCAGATTTTTTTTCCATCTTGAGGAAGTGATGCAACTTGTAGCCATGGTGTCTTGGCCAGTTAATGTGGCAGAGGTGTGGCTGAAGGCCTGAATGTGAGAGAAAAGGAGCCATTGATTTACCGGTTCATTCATTCTAGTCCAGAGCAGCTCCGGGTTGCCTGTTCAGCTCTTGAATGACTTTAGGGCTGCAACTAACGATTATTTTCATTGTTGGTTAATCTGTTGATTATTTTCTCAATGAATCAATAGGTGTTTGGTCTATATAATGTCAGAAAATGGTGAAAAATGTCATTCAGTGTTTCCCAAATCCCAAGATGATGTCCTCAAATGTCTTGTTTTGTCCACAACTCAGAGACAACTCAGAAAATATTCACATTTAAGAAGCTGGAATCAGAGAATTTAGACCAATTCTTCTAAAAAACAATTGCAAAAAACTGATTAATCGATTATCAAAATAGTTGGCGATTGACTTAGTTGACAACTAATTCAATTAAATGAATTGTTGCAGCTCTAAATGACTTGTTTTGCACCGCGTAGAGAGCAATTTATCATGAAGAGTCGTCGTGGTGAATGGCTGAACACAAAGCTTTTGAAGAATTAATCATGTGTGTTCTTTGCAGAGGATTGTGACTCGATGAAAGTTGATATTTCTATGAAATTTTAAGTTCCTTAAGAGCCACATACTGTATCTATCAGGAGGGTAACCCACCATTTGGGAAACTCTCACAAGATGGTTATGGCATTGAACTGGAATAGTTAAGGTTAGGCATTGAACTGGAGTAGTTAAGGTTAGGCATTGATCTTGAATGGTTAAGGTTAGGCATTGATCTTGAATGGTTAAGGTTAGGCATTGAACTGGAATAGTTAAGGTTAGGCATTGAACTGGAGTAGTTAAGGTTAGGCATTGATCTTGAATGGTTAAGGTTAGGCATTGATCTTGAATGGTTAATGTTAGGCATTGAACTGGAATAGTTAAGGTTAGGCATTGATGTTGAATGGTTAAGGTTAGGCATTGATCTTGAATGGTTAAGGTTAAGCATTGATCTTGAATGGTTAAGGTTAGGCATTGATCTTGAATGGTTAAGGTTAGGCATTGATCTTGAATGGTTATGGTTAGGCATTGATGTTGAATAGTTAAGGTTAGGCATTGATGTTGAATGGTTAAGGTTAGGCATTGATCTTGAATAGTTAAGGTTAGGCATTGATCTTGAATAGTTAAGGTTAGGCATTGATGTTGAATGGTTAAGGTTAGGCATTGATCTTGAATGGTTAAGGTTAGGCATTGATCTTGAATGGTTAAGGTTAGGCATTGATCTTGAATGGTTAAGGACAGGATAGGTTGTCGGGCAGCGAATCTCACAAGAGTGTTTGCACGTTTTTTCAAGTTACCTTCTAGACACGACCCACCGTCAGCAGCCGGATGCCATATCGAAGAGGATTGCAACTGTAAGATTTTATAAACTTTCACATTTAAGGTTAGCAGAGATTAAAGTGCCAAGAAATGTATACTGTTTTACATTTTCAAATGTTTTTCTGCACATTTTGAGAGGTAGTTTATAGGGGTGAGAATCATCAGAGGCCCAACAATAAGATATAATCACGATACTTAAGTCACAATATTGTGATTTTAAACATTTTGCCACATGCTGAGTATTGCGATAAGATATATTGCGATTTATTACCTTTTTTCAACTGCAGATTATAGAGTTTGTCAACTCTTTATTTCATCTGATCATTCCAATACATGGATGTCTTCACAACCACATGGCCGTCTGGAATGAAGCTAAGTGGGGAGTGAGAGTGGCGTGAAAATGGTCGGCAAACGCCACTTTGTTTCATGCATGTATCATGACAACGGCTTGTATATCGCCGTCCTCGGTCTTCTGGTTTCCCTTTTTGATTGATGAATACACACTACCGCTGTCTGCTGGTGTAGAGAATTATTTCATCTCAGCATGCGCAGAATGTACGTGTTAACTGGCCTGTAGTCTTTGCGGTGTGTTCGGGTGCAACTTGTCGGCCAAAACAATTTTTTTGTTTTATTTTTAGCTTCTTTTTTTCTTTTTTTTCTTTTTTTTTCTATTTTCTTATTTGTTTTTATTTCTAGCTTCTTATTTTCTTATTTTGTTTCTCATTTTCTTTTCTTTTTTTTCTTTTTTTTTTTCTTATTTAGTTTATTTTGTAGCTTCTTATTTTGTTTATTTGTAGCTTCTTATTTTATTTTTTTCTTATTTAGTTTTATTTCTAGCTACTTATTTTAATTTTTTTCAGATTGGCGTCAGATTGTTAAGAGCTTAATAGTTTATATAGTAAAAGATCGAGACTTGACGTCTTTGTATCGATAAAATATTGCACGCAAAATATAGCGATAATAAGCTGTATCGATTTTTTTGTAGTTTACTGTCACTATGGCTAAGTCCCATGACACCACATTCACATGACAAACAAAAGCACTGTGAGTTGATGGTAGCAGATTTGTCCTGTTGGTGGTGGTGCTGTGCGTCACCCTGGCAGCAGCAGAAAAAGTTTCCAACAAGGAAAGCCATTGATTCATTCATTCACTTTTGTTCTGCTGGAAGTTGCGCAAGACGTGGAGGGAGTGTTAAACATGACCGCGTGTAAATTAACACACTTTCTGTTCACCGTTTAAACAGGAAAGTAGTTGGAGGAAATGAAGGAGTAAAGGAGAGAGGGGAAAAGAGGGGGGGCTACAACACTTGACTGTCCATTCATATATCTGAAGAGGTGTGGCAATGGTCGCTGGTAGCAACCGGGCAAAGTCCCAGGACTGTGTGTGTCGGCACAGTTGAATGAACAGCTTGTGAATCTGGCTAAAGACCCCGCTGGCACCAGGAAGGACAGTTCATAGGAATTCAAGTCAAAAAAGTGTGTGCTTTAAAATATGCGGCTGATTGACCGAACGCTGCTCTGACGAAAGTTGAAGCCTGTAGGACGTTGTTCTCTCAGGCGAGGAAAAAAAGGAAGTAAAGGGGGGGAAAGAGGCCTCAAAAATTCTTGTGTTTTTGGGGGTTTCATTGCTATTCGGAGAGGCTCGTTCATTCAACTATTTGAAAGGTTCTCACACAAATCCTGGCTTTTCTCTTCCTTAAACTGGTATAACTGATCCTGACGTCACTGAATGAGGCTTTTCAGTCCGTAATCTGCACTAAAACTCTGATCAGATTCAGCTGCAGCCTGGTTGATAGTGCAAACAAAACAGCCCAAAACAATAAGCCACATTTTTGTAAAGTTTTGTTCCTTGGCCATACTCCATTTTGAAAGGCTTAAGAAAATGTGTTGGTCGGATAAAGTGGCTCACATGCCCGTGGTCTTAACAGTCATATGAAAAGATTTCTGAGCCTTTTGTTTGTGTTTTTGATGCAGATTTTGTGGAAGTTGTACAAAGGGCTATTGTTCTGTGTCCAGTAGGCTTCTCTGTGCGCGTTATGCTGTTTGTTTTTCCATCTGAGCATCCTTCCATTTCTGCCCTCCTCTCACCCTCCATCCCTTTGTTCCTCCTTACACTTTGATTAGTTTTTCGATGTTGATGTGTTGACCTTGGATGCTACTCCTCGAGGTCGGGGTTTACTTTCTCGTCTCCTGTGGGAGAACACCGTCTTTTATGTGGAAAACAGCACTGCATAACAAAATACATTTCACCTTTGATGCATCAAACATAGGGTGAATACCAAAAGGGATTTTTTCTAAAAAAGTAGGGCCAAAATCACGACACAAATGTGTAAAATAACACGGCTAACATTTAGAGGAGGCACTATTAGTGGAGTTTGCAGAATCTCTACTGCAGGAGCTTTCTTTGAAATGTTAAATAACGTATCTGTGATTAGTATAATAGCTTTGGTCTGTGTTGTATTTTGCCAAATCAGCTTCAGAAAATATGATGTCATGTACAAAATAAACAGGATTGTGTCCATCTTATTAAAAACCATCAACAAGGACTCTAGTAAAAAGTTTAGTGGAGCATTTATAAAGGTTACGCCTGAAATTCCACACTAACACGCTACGTAGTACGCTTGAACAGTATGTGAGATTTTCTAGTATGTCCGAAACCTTAGTATGAAACCAATAGTACGCGAATTGCATACTATTTCCGGTGAAATATTACAGTATGCAACGCTGGACACTACCAAAGAACGTATATCGCCAAGAAGTGAAAGTCAATTGTTCGTTCCATTGCAACATCAGCGCCCAGCAGCAGAGCTACGCCTCCGCCATTTTGGACTGAAAGCAACTACCAGTCAAACGTCCGCCTTAAAAGTAAAACAAATTGATTATTCTATTGTCATATTCTACCGAAATGGCTTGTGTTGAACAATACAATATTATAAATATAATATTTCAGTCCAAAATGGCGGCAGTGGCTGTTGTCAAAAAAACACCGGAGTTTTCTTCACTTGGCTTCAATACTCTTTGACAATACGGCGGCATAAATATCCCACAATGCAATGCGATAGTGACGACAGTGTTCACAACGGACGTTGACGGCCAGCTCTGTAACATCAATAACGCTTCAGTTTAAGAGTGAGTATAAGATTTGACTTTCCTAGGCGTAATATATATTTTAAATGAATTCAGACTTTGATTCTAAGAAATTGTCGTTCCTGGTCACATGAGGATGGTACAGGTTACCGTGGTTACACGTCTCCAACTGGCAAGGAGGCTCTCAGGAAGTGTACATGACAGCTCAGTGCGTCCGAAAAGATACATACTACTGTTTATACACACAAATGTATGTTGAATGATAGTACACCTATTGAGTATGTAGGGCATAGTATGTGATTTTGGATGTCTGAGTACAAAATGACACCAGGAAGTGGTTTCTGGTAGGGGAACTCATTTCTGTTTAATGTGAGTAAGATGAGTAAGCTGACCAAATCCCTGAGGGGTGTCTAAGGCTTATTTGAGAGTGTGAAGTGAGTGAACTTCAGAGTGAAATCGTCTGGTCTGATGGCTTTGCACACAGGTGTTTTGAGATTATCAGGCCGTGAATTACTGTACATGCAGTCCCCAAACTCCCCATACTACCGAGAATAAAGAACGTGCACAGACAGAATGAAGGAAATGTCACTGATGAGGGTGGAGATGTGTCATCAGCAGCTTGCTGGCAATTGTCTGATTGCGACTATCTTGACTTTTCAAGAAATGTCAAGAGCAGACAGGAGGACTGAGCAGCAGCAGCTTCACCGTCTCTCGTCAGATGTAAACAACTGCTGGTCCAACATGGGAGCAGCTTTCCACAACACTATATCACAGTTTGAGTTTTGAACATCGACTCACTCTCTGAGTCTGTTGCCAGGGACGACATCATGCCCTGAAATGGGTTAACATTTCTACTCTCCCATTTCCTCAGTCTCTATTTATTTAGTGGAAGTGGTGCACTTGTAATAGGCTACCAGCTGTTTGGATCTTCTTGCAGATATACAGGCCTCTTCGGGTAACCAAAGAGCATTGTTTGATTACTGTTATTTGTCATCATTGTTAGATCATTTTAGAAAATACACCTTTCCTTCTCTACTGTGATTATAGGTACTTCAGTAGAAGTAGTTTTAATGCTTTTTTAACTGCAAATCATGCAGTTTGTCAACATCTGTTTTATTTAATAAGATCCAGTTTTCACTCTGTTCATCTCAGAGTTTTCATTCACATATCTGGAGGTCAGAGGTCAAGGGAACCCTTTGAAATGGCCATGACACTTTTTCCTCACCAAAATGTGGCGTAAGTTTGTAGCTTTTTTTAGTGTTCTTCCCAACAAGCTAACATGATTGGTACCAATGGATTCCTTAGGTTTTCTAGTTTCATGTGATACCAGTAGCTTTGCTCTTGCTTTATTTCTAGCTTCTATCTTATTTTTTTTTTCTTATTTTCTTATTTTGTTTTATTTCTAGATTCTTATTTTATTATTTTTTATTATTTTGTTTTATTTCTAGCTTCTTATTTTTTTATTTTTCTTATTTTGTTTTATTTCTACCGTATTATATTTTTTCTTATTTTGTTTTATTTCTACCTTATTATATTTTTTCTTATTTTGTTTTATTTCTACCTTATTATATTTGTTCTTGTTTTGTTTTATTTCTAGCTTCTTTATTTTATCATTTTTTATTATTTAGTTTTATTTCTACCTTATTATATTTTTTACTATTTTGTTTTATTTCTACCTTATTATATTTGTTCTTATTTTGTTTTATTTCTAGCTTCTTTATTTTATTATTTTTTATTATTTTGTTTTATTTCCACCTTATTATATTTTTTATTATTTTGTTTTATTTATAGCTTCTTTCCAAACTGAGCCTTCTACAACCTCTGAAAGACAGAACAGCATTTCCGTCATCAAATTAATCTGCCAGTTATTTTCTCGATCGATGTTTTAGTCTTTAGAAAAAGATGTCATGTTACAAATAGTTTTAGAAAATGAGGTTATTTTTTTAGATATCTCTAAATATCTACCGGTATATTAAGGTTGTTGTGAAATTAAATCTGGATATGACAACATTATTATTTTATTATTATTCTGATAGACCTATTCTAATGTTAAGATAAATATAAAAAGGAAATATCTTAGTATTTGAATGAAGCTCAAGCTAACCAGAAGTACCTCTGTCATGTCTGTTGGGAATAAAGTCTGCGTTCCAACGTGGACCACTGTTTGTGAATTATTTGCCTAAAGCCAGATGGCCCCCGGGGGCCCTCGGGGGTCCAGAGGCTACAACGTGGCCGCAGTGATCCAGAACCAGGCTCGGTGTTTTCCCAGCTTAGCCGGCCGGGGGGCTGGAGCAACAATAACAACATGTGCTGGATCACACACTCTGCTCCGCCGGCTCCCTGGGAAACTTGAAAAGGCGACTGCAGTAGAAAAACAATATTAGCTAGCATATTTCCATGACTGGGGCCGTGTGCAGGAAGTCCATATGTGGTCATGCCGCCGCGGGTCATTCTGTGTCAAATATGTCGCCTTCTAAAGAGTTTTCAAAATGGCTTCTGCACGCGGTGGCGTTGCATGCAGACAAATAGCCGTTTGTAGTCACTTGGCCTCCTTTCTTCACTGCTAGCATTCTAACACCTCTGATGCTTGTACTGGACTGAATTATAGATGAAATTTAACTGCTAATCGATGTTGGCTTCTAGTGTTGCCATCTCCTGTTACCTCTACCTGAAACACACACAGGCGTAACTTTCTCTGGCTCTCTGTGATTAGCACACACACACACACACACACACACACACACACACATGCACACACATGTTTCACCTGTTAAGTGATGCTGCCAGCAGTCCTTCAGGGCCAAAGCCACAAACACATGGATGCTAATCATGTTGTGTTTGTTCCAGTGCCTGAATTGGACCAAAAAAAGCTGCCCTAATTCAGCAGTAACATGACCATCACACGTGTCTTGGATGCATTTCTATTTCTACCTATATGTTGGTAATATATCCCACTTTAAATGTATTTTTGTATGCATTTCATACACACATTAGGCAACAGTTTGTACATAAATGCCCTTTTCGGGCACTGATTTGTTCACAGAGTGGATAATATAGATGAAATACATGTAGTTTTATATTGCAATATCAATATGTACCATAATATTGTAAATAGTTTGGAAATTCATTAAGAAGCCATTTATAGAAACAAGACGATGGCTACGTTTCAAATCTCAAAACTTTTTCTTTTTACTTCTTGCGCACTGCAGCTGCCCTTACTGTTGCATGCAGGATTTGGACATACTACTTCCTCATAACATTGGGCCTTTAACTTAACACTTGCTCATATATCCGCTGTGCAGAAAATTGTGGGCAGGAATAGCATGCAAAACGTGACCGGATGTAGTAGGACATCCTGGTATTTTTGGCATACTGCATTTGACATACTATGTAATGGGATATACTAAATCTCTTTCCGGCATGCTAAATTGTATGGTAGTATGGGTACTGGAACGCCATGCTAGCTGCACAGCAGATGTTTTATGGTCCAAAACAACAAGAAATGGTACTTTAAATTGGTGGTTTGTTTGTATCTTGGTATCGACTTTCAGTCTGGAAGAAGGATTTTCATATTCTTGTAAGAAGTATATCAGGTAGGGCTGCATGATTTAGAAAAAATATCTAATTGCGACTATTTTATAGCGATATGATTTGGAATATTCAAGGGAATGATCATCTTTACATTATTATTCTCATTGTGCAGCCCTAATGGATAACATGGAATAAATAAGTTAGGGTGTCTATAAGTGGAGTGTAGGCTCATACAGGTGCTGGTGGCAACTCACCTGATTATACCTATGGCAAGACAGCGGGCAGGATGGATGATGGCACACTGGCTTGGTGAATTATTTTGCGTTGGGTATGAGATGATGGAAGTATTTTGGTTGTTTACTGCTGTGTGATTTACGTTCATATTCAGTGCATGATTTAGCACTCCCATCCCTTTATGCAGAGTTCACTTTCCCTTCACCTCCTCTTCTGTCCCTAATCTCCTTTCTTCCTTCCTTCCTTCACCTTCTCCCTGTCGCTCTGTCTCACGCACAGTCTGGCTTCCAGCCGTCTAGAAGACGCAATCTTCGCTCGGGCCTTTTGTTGCTCTGTCAGCTACAGCGGCCGCTGATAATGAGAGGGGATGTATGTGGAGGAGACAGCCCTGTCGCTCTGTGGCAAAGAGCCACAGCTGATGGCGTGATAGCAGTCAGGATACTTTGTGCAACTTAAACTGTGTGCGTTTCTGTGAGACCCTGGTTTTAATTAAAATCCTTCCTGCCTACGGCGAGAGAATTTGTGTCACAGTCAGACTTAAAATCAACCAAATGTCCCCAAGTGTGATTACCAGTAAATGACTCCAGTGTGGTTTATTGTTCCACTCTGGGGTTTGGCTGCCTGAGCTCCTTTAATTGGCGAGGTTATGTTCAGGAAAGCTGTTGGTGAACGAGTAAAGCGTTGTGTGTTTTTCACACTCAAACGTGGGTGTTAAACAATTTAGTTTTCACCCCGAAGCTTAATCTGTCTCGCCATGCAACAAAAAGCACTTATCTTCCAACTGACCAAAAACGACACAATGCTCGCTCCTCCCTTTGCTTTCATTGTTGATGTACACTGTCAAAGTGTCACTCTTGAGCTCGACTGATCCTTTGAGAACCTTTTTATCACGATATGTGAATGTACCGCAGATTAAGAGATGTTCATATCACCTGTACATGGATCAATAATCACACATATTAAGCTGAATTTTCAGTCTAATTAATAACCAGCTGATGGATTTGGACCAAACCAAAAGGAAAATAGTTCCTAAAAAGCTGCTCTCACAATAGAAAGTTAGAAAAGATTTGCAAATCCTGAAAAACTGGATCCCCATGGAGTTGTTTTTGCAGTGACAGATGGCATCCAAGACTTTCTTTCCCTCATCCGACAGGGCTCTTGATCTCACGCCCTAACTCCGTGTGACAAGTTAAGAGGTGCCTCTATTTTCTTTCCTTGGACTGTCTGTTAAAGTTTGTCTCTGCAATTTAGGCCACAGTTTTCTCACTTCTCAAACTTGGCTGTGTTTACTCTCTTTTATATCTGCTTTCTAAGTGCGCTGACCCACATGGAGTTCTCAAAACGACGCTGCATGACGAAATGACTTCTGGCATTTTGAGTCATCATCAGACACCAGACGTGCTCCCGTTGCATCAGACACCTCTCAGCAGTAGTCAGCATGTTGCTGATGCAGGGTCTCTTTTGTTGCCACACACACAAGTTGTGACTGTAATAGTTTCATCAACTTTTTGCAGCCCAAATGATATGACATCAGACTTACTGGAGTTTTCACGAGAGACTTTTTAAAAAACTTTGCTTTTGAATAACTTTGAGATTTGACATCTTCAGGCCTCTAAAAGTACCCCATTTAAGCCTGTAATACAGCCATGGTCGGTATCAAGCGCTTCGGTACATTATTGCTTTACTCGCACAAATGTATGTGTTAACTGAGGCTCACTTTCTGATAATATCACCCATTCAAAGTAGTTCCTGGGACTAAAAGTCCCAAAACCCAGCTTATGTTGTGTCCCAGTTGCCAGTCTCTATCTCTGCTGAGGGCAGCATTGCTCATCACTAATATACGTTACTAATTAATGTTTTTATTTTCCTTTTTTTCCCCCCTCCTTCGTTGTGTTTCCAGGAAGGACGCGAGCAGTATGAGCTGGCTGCTACCTCGGAGCAGTGCAGCAAGAAGAAAGCGAAGGGGAAGAAGAAAGAGAAGGATATGGATGAACTGAAGAAGGAAGTGGACATGGTGAGTGCCTTCACTCATCAGCCTCAGGAGCTCTTCCTGCTTCCTTTATGACTATCCCATCCTCTCCATCATGTTGGTTTTATGTCTTCTACCTCTCCTCCCTTCATTTGCCTCTTCTTACCGCCTCTCTCTCATGTAAAACCACACACAGGAACTATTATATTATGATATATGATAAATTCAAGGTCTTAAAGTACTGAAATGCCTTGAATAATGGCACAAAATAATAATTGAATGTTATTTTGTATCATGTATGAAGCTATAAAAGTAGATATAATTAGATTTCTGGATCCATTACAGCTTATTATTTACTGTTTGAGTATGACATTCAATTCTAGGTTTCACTGCATGGTGTAATGCTTTAAATTTACATTTTAAAATTGCAGATATATTGTGTTTCCTACTTGTCCTCTCTTTCTCCTTCATTTACTGCTCCTCTTTTCTCAATTTATTGCTCACCTGCCATCTTCCTTCTGCTCTTCCTCTTTCCCTTTTATCCTTCTCTTCCTCCTTTCTTCTTACCCCCCCTGTGTCATTTGTCGTCTTCTCGTCCATTCACTCCTTTCTCCTAAAGCTTTGACCGTTTCTCCGTCATTTAAAAAAATGAAAGGTCAGCACACGATGAGATGTGAATGTCACCGGCTTTTTGGCATATCGGACACACACACATGCATACAGACAAAAACACTGGACTGACGCCACCTTCTTCTCTCCTCGCAGGATGATCACAAGCTGACTCTCGATGAGCTCAACCGCAAATATGGAACAGACCTCAGCAATGTGAGTGAGATCAATGTGTTGTATTATGTGATTGTTTTGAATGTGTTGTACCTGAAATGTAGCTTTTAAAAGTCACACTAAGGTGTTATTCTGACAGCCAGTGTCCTTGTCTCCAAACGCTGGCATTGTAATGTCATTCTGAAGAGAGGATTTCTGTTAAAGTGTCTGCTTTTATCATGGAGATGAGATAAATATCAAATATCTCTTGAGTCTGTCTGTTGATATTCAGTGACTGAATGATTAATGCGGCTCAGATGAATTAAAAAGAGGACTTTAAAGATGGAGGAGATCTCCTCTCACATCATGAAGGAAATGTCACAGAGGATGTGATCAGCCACTACAGACTCAGCTCTCCAGGATGTCTTCAACAAAGAAGAAAGAGGAGGGAGGGGGGGGTTGCAGGGAACAGGAGCTGGATGATCTGATCTCAATATTTAGCTGTAGAGGTGCTGGCAGGTGGATTTTGTTACCTTTGGAGAGGGTCTGTCTTTGCATAAAGTAGAAAAATCTCAACTTAATGCAAATGAGCCCATCCAACGCGACGCGGCCGGCTCACAAAACTCGGACCAAGCTGTTAAACGAGGCGATCTAGTCCTAAAGTGACACAAGATTCAGCAGTGGCATCGCCTATTTCTTGCCTAAAATGTTTTCAGAAGTGGATTTTGATTGATTGTTTAGAGAAATAACCGAAAGTTTACGAGCAAGATGCGAAACGGCGAGCAGGAAAACCAGGGACCAATCGGGTTCGGTGTGCAACGGATCACAAAAGTCACGGATCGGATCGGCAGAAAAAAAGGGAGCAAATCTAACTTTTAGAGATGTACCGATCACGTTTTTTTGCCGCAGATACCGATTGCGATCATACATGAGCCCTATCGGCCAATACAGACAGTTTTTGTTGTTGTTTTTAAATTGACATGTTATCATTTTAATTTGTTGTAGTCATCTACAAGGGTTATTTGCTTAAAAAACACACTTCAAATGAGGAAATAAAAAATCCTGGCATTAGTAGTTCTAATGATATATTATAAGCTGCTTAGAGCTAGTGTTAGGAAGTTAAAAGGGTCATAATTCTCTCTTTATTATCTATTTTATATTGTTATGAAAACATCTCCTTCAAACAACTGGATTTATTCAAGTTTCTCGCCAAAAACTATATTTACACAAATCATAATAACGTTATAATTTACCTTCGCACCATAATGTAACTCGAATATAACCGCCATCGAGTTCTCCTCCTGTCGATTTGTTGTTCACAATGCAGCATTACCAGGGATCGGCGACTAGAAAGCATTAATGCCGATCTCCCGATCACATATTTTGACTGAATATCAGTAAAACAGTAACACTTTATTTCACACTGTGATGGTTGATCAGGTGCTTGATCAGGTGCATTCCACTATAGGGTATGTCACCGCTTGAGCGGCCAGTTGAGTGGCGCAACACATCCCTTAAGGTCCTCGCCAGACCTGGTGGACATGTAGCGTCACGGCCCATTTAATGCCAAGCGATTGCACGATGTTTAACGTCTTTGTACTGCCTCGTGATTGGGTCGTACGGCTCTGGATCACCGCTTACGTGATTGGCCACCTCAGTGTGACATCACGTCGGCTTTCTCCAGAAGTTGATTCAACTTTTCGCTACGAGCCGCTGCGTCGCCATATTTCAAATGAATGTGAAATTTGGCGTTGTCGCCACGACGCCTGAATTGGTGTGAATGCAAACATGCCTTCAAGCCACCGCATTCACTCACACACTCCAACTCGCCCTCTCTCCTCATTCAAATGTGCCCCTGATGATGCAGGAAAGATCAAGGAGAATAGTTAATGAGTGCCTCTAAACTGGGGTGTCCGCGCTCAGCGTGCATGCATGCGTGTGCAGCGGTTGTGAATAATTTATAAGCCGCAGAAGCCCCTGTGCCCTGATTTCATATGATCCTATTTGCTTCTCCTCTAATGTCCTCTTTTATCTCCACTTCTCTCCTTCCTTCTGTTTTCCTCCTCCTACCTGCTCATGAAGGAGACGGCCCTGTTTTTTTCTTCTGTTGATGCTGTGTTGCTAGGCAACTAGTAGCACCTACATCCCCCCCTGGATTTAAATATGTGTCAGTGAGTTTGTGTGTACACGTGTGGTTGGCTGGCAAACAACAAGGATGTATTTACAATGAGACATGGTTGTTTATCTGACTTCTCTCAGCTACTGTAACTGTGTATCTTCCTCTCACATCAGGGTTTGACTGGTGCGAAGGCTGCTGAGATTCTGATTCGTGATGGGCCCAACGCCCTCACTCCTCCTCCCACCACCCCGGAGTGGGTCAAATTCTGCAAGCAGGTAACACGTGCAGCCTCGCTCTCCTAATATACAGCTTTCCACAAACTGAGAAAACTCACATTTTCAAGCTTAAGAGGTCACTCCTGTTCTGTTTTCCCCTCAGATGTTTGGCGGTTTCTCCATGCTTCTGTGGACCGGTGCCCTCCTCTGTTTCCTGGCATATGGTATCCAGGCTGTAATGGAGGATGAGCCTGCTAATGACAATGTAAGAACAGGTCCTTGTAGGCTATGTAGTGCATTGATGTGACGGTATAGAGCATGGTTTAATCACAGCTTAGCATTAATGAGCCATCCTTTGACTATTTTATATGTTTTTATTAGGGCAAAGTATGTCTTATGATCTGCTGGTGGTATGAAATTGACAATAAGTAGGTATTATAATCGAATAACTTTACAGTTTACTAGGTATGGGAGGCCCCACGATACGATATTATCACGATTTGATCTTACTGCAATTTTAAACGTTTTGCGATAAGATATATTACCATTTATCTTTTTTTCAACTGCATATTATGCAGTTTCACAACATCGGTTTTATCCGATAAGATATAGTTTTCACTCTGTTCATCTCAGTGTTCATTCACATATCTTGAGGTCAGAGGTCAAGAGATCCCTTTGAAAATGGCCATGCCAGTTTTTCCTCGCCAAAATTTAGCGTACGTTTGGAGCGTTATCTAGCCTCCGTTGTGACAAGCTAACATGACATGGTTGGTACCGATGGATTCGTTAGGTTGTCTAGTTCCACGTGATACCAGGATCTTCACTCTAGCTCTAAGACTGATTCCGCTACAACCTCTGAACGACAGAATAGCGTCGGATTGTTAAGAGTTTAATCATTTATTGAATAAAAGATCGATACTTTACGTCCGTGTATCGATACAATATTGCCACGCAAAACACCGCGATACTATGCTGCATCGATTCACCCCTACAGTTTACCAGCACCAGTGTAATAAAAACAACTATTTCTTCATTATTGTGAGGTGATTGTGGTTCAGGGTAAGACAGTTTTACAGAAAGGGAACCGCAGATAATGTTAGAAGCTGGCTCCTAATTGAAACGTTGGGTTAAACTGTTGCGATACACAAACAAAGAAATTGTCTATATTGTTCCCCAAAATGAGACGTAAATCTGTTTTTCTATGTTCACAGTTGTACCTGGGTGTCGTGCTCTCTGCTGTCGTCATCATCACTGGTTGCTTCTCCTACTACCAAGAGGCCAAGAGCTCTAAGATCATGGACTCCTTCAAGAACCTGGTCCCACAGGTGCCCCTCTCACAGTTTAAACCTTTATTCATTTCATCTAGTTTTGATCTTCTGCTTCGACGTGTTTTTTGTACCAAGCTCACAACAAATGAAGTGAAACCTCTTCTTTGAAAAAGCCTCGGTGTTGTCACCATGTCAGCTCTTAATTCAGTATGTTAATTCAAGGTCTTATCCTCTTTGCGCTACAAAAACAACAGAGTCCTCTTGACATCTGAATCTCATTAGCCCTGTTAAATCATTTGGAGGTTAATCATTTTCACTATTATGAAAAAAAAAACCTCATGCAGGAGGTGGGAAGTAGACGCAGCTAAAAACGGCCAGTCTCACTTTCTCCTTTGTCTTACATAAGTGTCCGTCTCCGTCATGTCTCGTCTCGTAGCAAGCCCTGGTTCTCCGCGACGGCGAGAAGAAGTGTATCAACGCCGAGGAGGTGGTGGTCGGCGATTTGGTGGAGGTGAAAGGTGGAGACAGGATCCCCGCTGATCTGAGAATCATCTCCGCTCATGGCTGCAAGGTGGGTGAAGTCATTTTCCTCTGTCGACCACCCTTTTGTTCATATCACTGACATTTAACTATCAGACGGTGCCTTGTGACTGTGAAGTAGAGCCTGCCCTCTTAAACTTGTCATTCGCAGTCACTATTTTGATAAAAAGCCTTTTCATCTTATTATGGGGACAAAAACAAGCCTGTGACCCATTTTGGGTCCTGAACTGAACCCAACACCCAAGAGCAACACTTGACCCAGTTATTCCCCATGCCTTTCCATCAGCGTCTGCATCATTCATTGTTGTATCGCGTCTGCAGCATCTAGCTGTTGCTCCACTACCGAATCTACCATCAAAGGCTGACAAAAGGGCTTAACATGTGGAGTAAAAACAGTTTGTTTTCCTCCCTGAGAGAGGAACTTTGTGTCTCTCTTTCCTGTAGCCACGTTGTTTTTCTTTGTTCCGTCAATCACAATCTGTGTTTCAATCCTCAGGTGGACAACTCGTCTCTGACCGGCGAATCAGAGCCCCAGACCCGTACTCCTGACTTCTCCAACGAGAACCCTCTGGAGACCAGGAACATCGCTTTCTTCTCCACCAACTGTGTTGAAGGTACGACCACAGGATGCACCAAAGGCGTTCACAGACACATTTTATCTGTAGTGAATCAGTGAAAATATATATCTAACCGTCGTTTCTACAGGAACCGCCCGTGGTATTGTGATCAGCACCGGAGACCGCACCGTCATGGGTCGCATCGCCACGCTAGCCTCCGGACTGGAAGTCGGACGCACCCCCATCTCCATCGAGATCGAGCACTTCATCCACATCATCACCGGCGTGGCCGTCTTCCTGGGCGTCTCCTTCTTCGTCCTCTCCCTCGCCCTCGGGTACAGCTGGCTGGAGGCCGTCATCTTCCTCATCGGTATCATCGTCGCCAACGTGCCAGAAGGTCTCCTGGCTACCGTCACCGTGAGTCCTGGTGTTTGTTGTGTATTAAAGGTCGAACTATGGATCACCATCCTACCGGAACCGAAATGAATGCGGACCGTCCCAAATTTAAAATCTTTGTTTTTCTACATTATCATTAGTTAATCATTCAAAGTGATCGGTTTTTTTTAACAAAGTTTATTTCTGAATTTTGTCAATGCAACTCTGACAATCCACTGTACGAACATGTTTGGACTGATGGATATCCCATCCGCCCCCCACCCATGACAAGACTCACAGGATACACAACTAAAACCACGCAAGGAAAAGAAGTGTACAAAAAAATAAATAAATAAATACACACAAATATAAAAACAAAATTAAATAATCATAGTTAAAAGAAAGAAAATAAATAAACACATGAATAAATAATGATAAATGGTTAGGGGTGTAGGACCGTACACCATATTATCTAAGCTGCCAAAAACTGACCCAAGCACTCCCGTCTCTAGGTGTGTCTGACCCTGACCGCTAAGCGCATGGCGAAGAAGAACTGCCTGGTGAAGAACCTGGAAGCCGTGGAGACCCTGGGCTCCACCTCCACCATCTGCTCCGACAAGACCGGCACCCTGACCCAGAACAGGATGACCGTGGCCCACATGTGGTTCGACAACCAGATCCACGAAGCCGACACCACCGAGAACCAGAGCGGGACCTCCTTCGACAGGAGCTCCGCCACCTGGGGCGCCCTGGCCAGGATCGCCGGGCTCTGCAACCGCGCCGTCTTCTTGGCGGAGCAGTCCAACCTCCCCATCCTGAAGGTAGGTTTCTCTTTCTTTTTACATAAATAAATATTTCCAAATATTAAGTCTTCTCTCGCAGGTTTTTTTCTCATGACTTGTGTAACGTCATTAGAGGAATAATTAGCTATTTGAACTAAAAGCAGAAGTCTGTATTATCTCTCATCCTTTGTTCAACAACAACAGAGCGTTATTCTGTTGTTCTAGGTCTTTAGTTTGTGTGCTCATTATGTGGGCAGGATTTAGAAATCCTGTACTGCTGACTCATTTTCCAATTCGACTGTGCCTTTTTTTAGACAGTTTGAAAATTACAGTTAAACCAAATAAGTGCTCCTCTTCTCTACTGTTCTTTTTCTCCTGATATTGCTTTGCTTCATTTCTAGTAATGCCAACACCTGTTCAAGTGTGAGAAATGAGCAACTGAAATGATGAAAAATACATTTTAGTTTACATTTTTTGACTTTAAAGTAGGGCTGTCAAAGTTAACGCAATAATAAGGCGTTTTGATATTTGATTTAACAGCTGCAGTTTGCCATGTTATGATTGGAGCATATTGTTTTATGCTAAATGCAGTACCTGTGAGGGTTTTTGGACAATATCTGTCATTGTTTTGTGTCGTTAATTGATTTACAATAATAAATATATACATACATCTGCATAAAGCAGCATATTTGCCCACTCCCATGTTGATAAGAGAATTAAATACTTGACAAATGTCCCTTTAAGGTACATTCTGAACAGATAAAACATGTGTGATTAATTTGCGATGAATCACGATTAAATATCTTAATCGACTCACAACCCTATTTTAAATCCATGGCCATAGACAATACTAATTTCTGATAAAGTCTTATTATATCAGGACACCTGATGTTTGCATCACTGCAGTAACAGAACATGTGTGTCATACTACGTTAGCAAATAAAACTGAATATTGGACCATTTGTCCTCTTTGGTGTCCATATGGCCTTAAGAGTGTGTTTCCCTGTACTCATTTTGGATCTTAATATCAGACATTATCCACTTTATAGAGCTGTTTTCCTCTCACACCAACAGGCTTGTTTTCCAGTTTCTATCACTCTCCCTGGAGTTAACACAACACATAATTATTCCTAACCCCACCCCACCCTAAAACACACACCGTCAAACACACCCAGATGTACGTATGTCTCTTGGCTCCCAGACTTTCCTTGGAGCCCGCTCTCTGGTTTCCACCCCGTGGTAATACAGTGTGTGTGTGTGTGTGTGTGTGTGTGTGTGTGTGTGTGTGTGTGTGTGTGTGTGTGTGTGTGTGTGTGTGTGTGTGTGTGTGTGTGTGTGTGTGTGTGTGTGTGTGTGTGTGTGTGTGTGTGTGTGTGTGTGTGTGTGTGTGTGTGTGTGTGTGTGTGTGTGTGTGTGTATCTGTGTGTGTTAATCACCTGTAACTGTCTGGCTGGCATCACGGCTCTAATTACCATTCATTCTCTCTCACTGCTCATTATTCTTGGCTGGAGCGCAGCAAAGCGTGGGCCAGCCCTGTAAACGTGAAACGTCTGTCCCTGATTTACTGACTGAGTGAGATAGTAATGAAGTTACAGCATCGGTCGGTCCAGTGTTGGAGTTTCCCCATTGGCTGTTGCTTTTTAAAGGAATACTTCAGCCCCATAATGATCACTTAATACACAACCGGAAGTGCTAAAAACTCATTTCCAGGTTTTAGGATTCATTCCCGTAGCACCCAATTCCTCACCCTGTGTTATCTTAAATTCCTGAAGAAATCTTAGTTCTTCTCTCATCTTGAACAGAGCACATCTTGATGAATGGAAGTTAATATAGGCCGTGTTTAACAACAGCAAAACTATATAATAGGATAGGACAATAACACTTAAAATGACTTGGCCGCAAACAGTCCGCACTTGCGGCATTGAGTAATTAAAGTCTATTGAGGATGTTTGTTATTCAGACTCAAAGTCTATACATATAAAGACCAATATAAAAAAAACTGAAACATTGGCTTCTGTGACCTCTGACCTTTGTGCCTCTCCACCTTCCTCCACCAGAGAGATGTGGCCGGTGACGCCTCCGAGTCGGCCTTGCTGAAATGCATCGAGTTGTGCTGCGGGTCAGTCGCGGAAATGAGAGATAAGAGCCTCAAAATCTCTGAGATCCCGTTCAACTCTACTAACAAATACCAGGTACAGAACCGGGAGCTTAATGAACCGCTCGTCTATAGACACCAACTGTTTGTCATTTTAAGAAATATTCATTTCCACTACATTTATTTTTTTGGATTGTTTGTAAATGTCATGGTCTTACTGAAATATTAAATGTCATGTTGACATTAAATTCACAATGTAGAAATGATCTTATAAGAAACTTAGAATACATCTTTGTGACCTTTAGTAACATTCTGATTATTTGCTAATTGTTAAAATGATTGTTCATTCCCTAATAAGTATTTTGAAAAAGGTTAAAGGTCAAGAAAGTCATGAAGTTTGTGTCTTACTTGAGTTTTTGGTCATCTCTTTTTCGGTTTATCATCATTTATGTACTTCTTTCACCTGATTGCTCAAACTGACCTGTTTTTTTATTTATGTGCTCGTAGCTTTCCATTCACAAAAATGGCACACCTGACTTAGGAAGCCAGCACCTGCTGGTGATGAAAGGCGCCCCAGAGAGGATTCTGGACCGCTGCTCCACCATCATGATACAGGGCAAAGAGCAGCCGCTGGACGACGAGCTGAAGGACGCTTTCCAGAACGCCTACCTGGAACTGGGAGGACTGGGAGAGAGAGTACTGGGTAAGCAGAAACTTAAAGGACCACTCTTAAAATCACTTCACTGGGTATTTGTTTCTCATCCTAATCTGCTGCTCGTCCTGTGCCCCTTCCAGGTTTCTGCCATTTCGACCTGCCTGACGACCAGTTCCCAGAAGGCTTTGCTTTCGACTGTGAGGAGGTGAACTTCCCCACTGAGAACCTGTGCTTCATCGGCCTCATGTCCATGATCGACCCTCCTCGCGCTGCTGTGCCCGACGCTGTCGGCAAATGCAGGAGCGCCGGAATCAAGGTAAAGCTCATGTTAAAACATGAGAAATGAGTTATTTAGTTAAAGGGACAGTGTGTAGGATTTCACAGCATCTAGTGGTGTGTATTCCATTTCTTCTAATAGATCCTGAAATGCTACACACGGTTCCTTAACATGAAGCTATTTCAGTCCTGTTAAAATATGAATACACAACATGTGCAGTTGTAAGCCCTCCAAGTGGCCTTATTAATAATAGATCTCTACTTCATAATGCCAAGTGACAATATAATGGAGGCTTGATCAAAGTGTTCCCCCTCATCCTAGGTCATCATGGTAACAGGTGATCATCCAATCACAGCTAAGGCCATTGCTAAAGGTGTGGGCATCATCTCCGAAGGCAACGAGACCGTCGAGGACATCGCCGCGCGTCTGAACATCCCGATCAACGAAGTCAACCCAAGGTACTGACTATACGGAGTCCAGTTATCATGGAAACACAAATGGAGCACCCCAGGGTCATGTTCTGGGCCCCAATTTGGAAAATGTTTCTAATCATTTTGGTGTTGTGCAGCTACGTTTAAGTAACCTGCTGTCTTTGTGTTCCCTCCAGAGATGCCAAGGCCTGTGTAGTCCACGGTGGAGACCTGAAAGATCTGTCCATAGAGCAGCTCGACGACATCCTGAAGTACCACACAGAGATCGTGTTCGCCAGAACCTCCCCGCAGCAGAAACTGATCATCGTGGAGGGCTGCCAGAGACAGGTAGAAACCAAACAAACGAGGAGGTATTACACGCTCTCATGAGCCTCTGCAGGCTTTGCCAAACTGTAAAAACACCAGCACAAACACAGCATGTGCCTACGCCTTATTATGGAGATTCAGGAGTGAATATTTGATATCCCTATTCCCCCTCAATGCTTATTTATGATTATTGCTTTAATCTGACGACTAAGTCGGCTGAATAATCAGGCATAACATCTGTCAAGCTGTGACCCGGCATGAATATTCATGAGTGTATCAGCAGGCAGTGCGAACTCTGTTTAGTGTTGTGTGGAATTGGACTTTGGATTTATTTATATATATATATATATGTTTTAGTTAATTATCACCTGATCAAGGGCAACCACAACTCTCTTTATATCTAAGACTACGTGATATATTTCTGCAGAAATAGTTTAAAATAAACACATTTAATACAATAATTGCAGAACTAATTAACATAATGTATTCCAGTGCATCGCACATGTTTCCTGGAGGAGGAGGGGGATCAATAATGACTTGTTATTTGCCACTTAGTCTTGTCCAAGCTATTTGCAGTGTGGCATTATTGAGGTTATATTTCAAATGTGTCTCTGTGCTTAAAGGAGCACCATCTGCGTTCTTTTCCTGAGTTTTTTTCAAATGGAAACGCCCACTCAGCCGTTAGCAAAAGGCAGTGATGTAGGTTACCAAAGTGAGCTAATCAATAAGGTTATGAATAATGTGAACGCTAGCACTAGCTGAGTCAACGTTAGCTGTGCTACGTTTGGAAATAACTAAAAGAGTTAGTTGTACGAATCTTCCTCTGTTCTGTGAGGTAAAATTACTGTTTTTGTGAATGGAGTCTGGTGGCTTTGAAGAGAGCGGCTTCCATTCCCAGTCGAAAAGGGCTGCAGTAGATTAACGTATTTTAGCCATCAGTTTAAGTGTACGCTATATTTAGAATATTTCCACCGCTTTACCTCGCCGTCTGACAGCACTTTCCGACGGGGGACTGAAGCCGTTATCTATGCTCTCTTCAAAGCCACCAGACTCCATTGAAAAAACAGTCATTTTACCTCGTAGAACACGGGAGTCTTCCGACATTCATCCAAGTTACTATAGGTAATACAACGATGATAGATAATGATACATGTGTATATACTGTATATATATGTGTATGCAACGTCATCGTGCAGAAACCTTCGTTCGGTCATGTGGGAAAACATTTTTAGAAGGGTTTGGGAAAATAGTATTTTGACATTAAAACATTATTACTTCAACCAAAATTTTAATGTTTGAATTTGAATAGATGAGGCAAAACACTGGGAAGATATAGAATGATATAAAAACCTAAATAATAATAATAATAATAATGAACCCGTCCTTTAAAACCGTCATTTCTTCTTTCAAGGAAATCCCCTCTCTGTAATCAGTACGCAGCACATCCACTGAGCTCTGTTTCTTGACTGATTCCACCTCTCCTCTGTCTCTTATTCACTCTTATCCCATGTTGTCTGGTCTGTCAGATGAAGCAGAATTGCCCTGAAACCTTTATTTGAAAAACAGCAGCTTTTCTTTCACACAACAGGGAATTATTCTGTGGGAAATGTCACCCAACCGCAAGAATGGTGACACCTGTTACTGACAAGATCTGAGAACGCGTGACATTGTTTTTCTTCCTCTGTATCTCTGTTAAGAAATAGAGTTCTTCTTAACTTTCCCTTCTCTTTCGGAGTATAATTTCCCTCAACGCTTCTTTCTGTGTCTCTGCAGGGAGCCATTGTAGCGGTGACAGGCGACGGTGTGAACGACTCTCCTGCTCTGAAGAAGGCTGACATCGGCGTCGCTATGGGTATCTCTGGATCTGACGTCTCTAAGCAGGCCGCTGACATGATCCTGCTGGACGACAACTTTGCCTCCATCGTTACCGGAGTGGAAGAAGGTTACAGACCTTAAATTTAGCAAAGAAATGACAATATAAATGTTTAGCTGGGGGGTTAAAATGACAAAGACTGTCATGTTCTCATCAGGCCGTCTGATCTTTGACAACTTGAAGAAGTCCATCGCTTACACTCTGACCAGTAACATCCCTGAGATCACCCCCTTCCTCCTCTTCATCATCGCCAACATCCCTCTGCCCCTGGGAACCGTCACCATCCTCTGTATCGACCTGGGAACCGACATGGTAAAGATGCACCAATGTGCTGTCAAGTTCACAATATTTTCATACTCTGGAATATGAGTGTGCATGTAAACGTCGTGTGTGTGAGCGTGCTGATTGATTGCGTCCCGTCTCCCAGGTCCCCGCCATCTCCCTGGCTTATGAAGCAGCCGAGAGCGACATCATGAAGAGACAGCCCAGGAACCCCAAAACAGACAAACTGGTGAACGAGAGGCTCATCAGCATAGCCTACGGACAGATCGGTAAGAGACACACACTTTGATCGAACGTAGCAGAACCGGGAGTTTGGCTCCTCGGCTCGGTGTCTGTGTGGTCCGAGATAAGCAGAAGAGTGGCATGCACCAGGAATAGGCTCATACTGATAGAGACCTAGTGTGTGTGTGTGTGTGTGTGTGTGTGTGTGTGTGTGTGTGTGTGTGTGTGTGTGTGTGTGTGTGAGTGAGTGAGTGATGACAGAGCAGTGCCTCTGGCTTTTGATTTTTCCCCTCTTCGGTAACGAAGCCAGGAATAGCCTTGACCCTCCTGAACTTCCTGTTCCTACTACCTTATAAGACCAATCTGCTTGTTTTCTGCACTCATTTTGCTCAAAGTTGCGATGAGAATATTTTTTTGTTGAGACGTTGCTGTTGTCTTTTTCTCTTGACGGAGTATTAGGGCCACATTGAGGAGAAAAAACAATCTGAGATTTACAGAATAAAGTCATTATATTACTAGAATAAAAGTTGTAATATTACGAGAATAAAGTCATCTCCTCCTCTAAAGAGTCAGTTTCCCTATCAGGTCCGTGTGGATCTTTCTTTGGCATAAATGCAGTTTGATGCACAATCTTTTCATGACAATGTGCTGCTGATGAGCCAAAAGATGAAGGATTTAGTTATTAGTGAACCCTAAACTAAAGTAGAACTGATGCTCCACGTACAATTACTAGTCTATAACATTATGACTTTATTCTTATAATATTATGACTTTATTCTCATAATATTACAACTTTTTTTTCTCGTAAACCTATGAATTGTTTCTCGTAATATTATGACTTTATTCTCGAAATCTCTGATTTCTTTTTTCCCTCATTGTGGCCCTAATACTCTGTCGTATATTGCCACCTATTAACTGTCTTAATAAGATCACTTGCTATAAAAAAAGGAACATTTTGACCAGCCCATACTTTTGAATTCAAATCTTTTTTAGGGTTTGAATTAGATTTAGATACAGCTCGGCTAATTCTCCTATCATGTGTCTTTGCATCTTGCCAAACATTTAAAATGATCTAATTGGCTTCATGGTTTATTCATCTCGTAACAATTTCATTCATTTTGATTAATCCTCTAATTCCTCAGAAGACAATGATGAATTTATTTACTCAGTTATTCATCAGATTACACACAGTTTAGTCTTCAAAAATCCCCCCAAAAGACCGACTAATCAAATTTCCTGACTCGTTCACTTTCTCATTCATCTGATTTCTCCCAAAAGACCAGTCGGCCAATTAGTTTCCTTAATCATTTATTGATTCCTGGTTTCAAATTCTAAATGGTCTAATTGACTGCATCAGTCTGAATAGTCTCCGTCATTAATCAAATCATATCAGATTGATTGTGTATAACCGGATGCCGTCTTCCTCCCTGCAGGTATGATCCAGGCGCTGGCAGGTTTCTTCACCTACTTTGTGATCCTGGCTGAAAACGGCTTCCTGCCCGCCACCCTGCTGGGCATCAGAGTGAACTGGGACAATAAATATGTTAATGATCTGGAGGACAGCTATGGACAGCAGTGGGTCAGTAACATTTATTGCACAGAAGTAGAATGTCATAGTTTGGCCATCAGCGTCTGGTTTAACCCTTTAAAAACAGACGTCCCGTGGCAGAGAAGTCGTCGTCTACATGATCCTGTTTAAATCGATCTCAAATAAAAACCATAACATATAAAGCATTCAGTCATTTTGAAGCAGAAAACTAAGACTTCTGTCTTTCGCGTCATCCTGTTTTATGCTTGTGGGGATGTCATTACATTGCGTTACATGCGGAACATAACAAAACTATGAAAACACCTTTGCACTGTTCATGCATCTACGTTTAGGTCAAAGGGTCAAACTGTTTCTGATGTGTTCCCTGACAGACTTACGAGCAGAGGAAGATCGTGGAGTTCACCTGCCACACGGCCTTCTTCGTCAGCATCGTCATCGTCCAGTGGGCCGATCTGATCATCTGTAAGACCAGGAGGAACTCTGTCTTCCAACAGGGCATGAAGTGAGTCCTCCTCCAACTCTGAGCTGTGAGATGTTTCATCAGAAACGTCTCTGTCATGCCTCCTTTTCCATATTGTATCAGCTGTGCTTCTCTAGGAAAGAACTCTAGATGACCTCAGTGTTTATTTTGGGCTCTAAACCATATGAAGTGTGTTTTAAAAATCTGGTTCAGAGTCAATAGTTTGAAATCCTGGCACCAAGATGATGACAATCTGATCTATTTTCAGTCACTCAAATGAGTTTGTTTGGTCTTAATTGTTCCCCTGTGTGTGTTTCAGGAACAAGATCCTGATCTTTGGGCTGTTTGAGGAGACCGCCCTGGCCGCCTTCCTCTCCTACTGCCCGGGCATGGACGTCGCCCTCCGAATGTACCCTCTCAAGTACGTAAAGCTCACAAACTCCCGATCCGCCAGTAAGCCGTGCAACACATCCAGTTGACTCTGTAATCGCTCCACCTACCACATGTAGCTCCTCCAGGCCTCGGGGCTCTGGATCAGTTTCTCATCTCGTTTTGTTGTATGCGTGTTTCCAGGCCCAACTGGTGGTTCTGCGCTTTCCCCTACTCCCTGCTCATCTTTATCTATGATGAAATCCGTAAGCTGATCCTCAGACGCAGCCCAGGAGGTGAGTCCACAACCCATTTTATTATCTTCTCTTGTGTTTTCCTACTTCTCTCTCCCTCTGCTGTTGTTTTTCCTCTCCGCCTCCCTCTGCTTTGTGAATAATTCTTATGCTCAGGTCCTCTCTTTTTAAATAAAGTATAAAGATCAAATCTACCCGAGAAGTTGCCTCTAAATCCTGTGTTTCCTCTCCCCGTGTGTCCAGGTTGGGTGGAACGGGAGACCTACTATTAAAGACCCGTCAGTCCCGTCAGCTCGCATCTTCTCCTCCACCTCCCGTCTTTGCATGAATTATTGTCTTGCTGCTCGGAATAAAATTTTAACCTCTGTGAAAAAAAACTTGGAACGTGTTTTTATATTAGGGAATGCTTGATACTACTATTAGACAAATACTGAGATGGAACGTGCTGATGATGCTGTTGATGTTGATAATGCTAATAATGACATGAACACTGAACATTGACATGACTATGCGTGCCTTGTTTCTGAAACAGGACCAATTTTATACATGTTTTTAACAGTTATAAACGTTCAATAAAAATGCGCTCGAGTCAGGTCCCACAAATGTTTCCTGTGCTCATTTATTCTGTGTCTTTTTACTGTAACTGAAGATCACATTTTTTGTGCAAAATCATGGTTGTGTTGAGGTTGGGACATAAATCCTGAAGTATGTTTTTCCCACTTTTCTTCTCAGCATTTCAGATAACGCTAATTAGAGTAAAATATAGGAATCCATGCTTAGTCATAATTAAACAATCAAACACAGATAAAGATGATTATGGACCCACACCCTCATTTTCATTTATTGTTTTATCAAGGAATACATTGGTAACTCCAAAGGGATGGACAAATACTTACTGCAGAAATATTGTGGTACCATTTGAAGGTACTTTACCTTCTGGTTTTAAATTTTGTATCCTTTTAACGTACTATATTTTAAGCTTTTGGTCATTTTTCTGTTAAATATTTGATATTTTTTGTGATTTTCCTCAGAGAAAGACCTCAATCTGACAAGAGTAACATGTTTTTCTGCAGCTGATAAATGAACTAAATTCTTCAAAATGATGACGGCGTACTGTATAAATCTGTTTATACGTAGCAATGCATCTATTAAAGCCTTTATCTATCTCTAACCTGTGACAGCCTACGTAAAAAACTGTGGCGCTACGTTGGCAAGGTCGACCCACGGGGCACATTGTGGGCACGCTTTTGTTATCAGCAGAACAAGGGGAAGTCTTATCCGCCAGCTGCTTTCAGCTGAGTGCTGATACCATTCCTGTGGTAGATACAGTGTGTGCTTACTGCACCACTATGAACCGTTTTGTAGCTGTGAAGCACAAATGTGATCCTCTTTGTGTAATTCTTATGAAAAACAATCTTTGTTGGAGTGAAATTTGGCTCGTACCGAGTTCATATTAGCAGCACTAATGGCATCGGTCTGATGGTATTTCTATATTTTGCGCAACTGTCCTGTTAAAGGCTTGAAAACAAAAGTAAACACACTCATAAGCAGCTTTAATATGAACTCATGCTGACATTAAGAAGTCAAAATCAATCCTGCAACTTTAGATTGATGGACAGCCGCATAGATGGATTTTAGCCTCACATGAACTTTGCAAAAGCGGTCCTGTCTCTGAGTTGTTAAGGACATGGTGGGTGTTTTTAGTTTACCAAGAGGCTCTGCTATGTCTAATCCAATATCCATTATGCTTAAAGCTGAAGAGTTTCAAGCAGCTACTGTATGTGGTCTCTGTCCTCCCACGCACTGCTTACTGGGTCTTGATATGCACACAGAGGAGAGGAGACTTTTGAAGACTTTCAGAAAGAGGAGAGCAAAATCTCAGCAGCTCAGCATCCTCCTACCTTCAAAATGCACAGTTTGAGATGAAGACAGAGGAGATTCAACATGAATTTAACACATTCACATGTGTGATCTCTATGATTTAAAAAAATAAAAAAAGAGGTGAATACAATATTTTTTTGTATAAATATTAAACTTTGTATCACTTTTAAACTGCATTTTGTGATGAACAGTCCTCCTCATATTACAGAAACTGCTCCAAAGAGAAGCAGAAATCTTCCACCATCTGGTGATGTCCCTGAAGGCATGACACCAGGTGAGCTCATATAACATGCAGGTGACAGTGGCTGCAGTCAGGTTATCAGTAGTAAAAGTGTATTTGTTTATGCAATGAGAGCATACTGTATTATCATATTTCTGTTGATGCTTTTGAATATACAATAGTATTTCTCTAAAGATTTAGGGAAAGCAGATCACACAATGTCATATTTTGTTACATTTTTTATTGGCATAAAAGGTATAGTACAACAGTAAAACTCTACATTCATACTTCACATATTTTGCAACAATATTATCCTAGACCCATTTCCATATTTAAGTATATACAGTATATATACGTATATATATATATATGTATTTATATATATGTATATATATGTGTGTGTATGCAGTATATGTATATATATTGTATATAGTATATTATATATTATATATATATATATTTTTTTATATATTTATTTTATTAATTATAATTTTTTCATTTATCTATTTATTTATTTATTTTTTATTTTTTTCCTTCTCTGTGATTACTTAACATAATTCCATGTTTTAATAAATAGTATATAGTTTATATATATCCAAAACCCACGCTCAACACAGGTACAGTAGGTACAAGATGCATCCTTACTGTGTCATCATTGTAAATGGCTGATCCTCCATCTGAATTTTGCCTTACCATTGCAGGACAAAGCACGTGTGAGTAATAATGTTAACAGTGAGTAAACAATAGCTTCTTTTGATTGCAATATATTTATTTGAATTTTCTTATACACAACATAACATTGGGCAGTGACATATCATACAATATCAATAGATATGCATCCTCACAAAATATAGGAATATCAGCAAGTCATATAAAAAAGGGACAACAATAGAAAAAAAAATAATAATACTGGATTAATCACCGTATAATGATTGTAGGTAGGACAGGACAGGATAGGCAAGGGAGTTTATGCAGCGCTCTACATAATGCATAAACAACATTAAAAAGGAAATACAGCAAAAATCACTGAAATGCAATTTAAAATGTTAATTACAGGAAACAAAATTCACAAAATGAAGATGTTTCTTTGCAACTTTGTGGACATTTTGCAACTCCACGCAGCATCATAATTGGTAAACAACCAAATGTTGACACCTGTCCTGGGAGCTCATTAAAGGGGAAATCTCTGGGTGGGTTTGATGTCATACAAATGTACAGTCGGTTCAGTATTTCCCTGTACAGTTTACTCCACAGCTCACCTATGGAGCATGCTGGCTGCAATGCTGCTTTTTTAAAAGGGTATTTGGATTTTAATTTTGACTTAAATCTAGGGCTGTCAATTGACTAAAATATTTAATCGTGATTAATCACAAATTAATCAAAATGTTTGTATCTGTTCAAAGAAAAATGTACCTTAAAGGGAGATTTGTCAAGTATTTAATACTCTTATCAATACGGGAGTGGACAAATATGCTGCTTTATGCAAATGTATGTATATATTTATTATTGGAAATCAATTACCAACACAAAACAATGACAGATATTGTCCAGAAATCCTCACAGAAGGTTTAAATGATAGGTAGAGCTGTGTATCATCAGCGTAGCTATGGAAGGAGATGTTATGACGACGGATTATGTGACCTAGAGGCAACATGTACAGTGTAAAAAGAACAGGTCACAGGATTGATCCTTGTGGAATACCATGACTGGTCTGTGTGGTTTTGGAGCTAAACTCCCCAACTGAAACAAAAAATATCCTGTTGGACAGGTAAGAGGAGAACCAGTCTAGTGCAGCTCCAGTGATGCCTGCCCACTGATTTAATCTGTCGATAAGGATGGAGTGGTTGATGGTGTCAAATGCTGCACTTAGGTCAAGCAGAACTAACACAGAACATGCACCAGAGTCTGCAGCCATCAGTAAGTCATTTGTGACTCTAAGAAGGGACGTTTCTGTGCTGTGTAGTTTTCGGAAACCAGATTGAAAGTTTTCAAAGATGTGGTTGTTGTTGAGTACCTGTGTTAGTTGGTCCAGCACTACTTTTTCAAGGATTTTTGATGTGAAAGACAGTTTAGAAATAGTTTGTTAAGTCTGTGGGATCTAAACCAGGTCCCTTCAGCAGCGGTTGAACACAGGCGGTTTTGAATTGATCTGGTACAACTCCAGAGGTCAGAGAGCTGTTAATAATGGACAGTAATGCAGGGCTGATGGACTCTATTGATTCTTTTAACAGTTTTGAGGGTATAGTATCAAGGGGACTTGAAGAAGGACTCATAAGTGCTACAGTATTCTTAAGATCCTGCAGTGATATTGGTCGGAAACAATCCAGCACCACCAAGGAGGGGCAAGTGAGGTCAACTGCAGATGTGGGAGGAGTGATGATTACCCTAATCTTGTCAATCTTTTCTATGAAAAAGGAAAGGATTTTGTCACAGTCTGCTGAGGAAGAAACGTCTGCAATAGGAGGAGGAGAATTTACCAGCTGATTGATGGTGTTAAACAGGATTCTGGGGTTATGTTGGTTGGTGGAGATGAGCTGTGAGAAATACTGGTCCCTGGTTTCCTTTATCTTACTGTTGTATGCTGTCAGCAGGTCTTTGAGCAGCAGGTTATGAACCTGTAGTTTACTGGACTTTGAAGGAACTGGCCTTCTACCTCCAAGAGGTCAAGGCCCAGTTACGTGTTGGTTAATCTTGTGTGACAAAGAGAATTTCCAAACAGATGAGTTAAAGCATAATGATTCAATTTATTCCGAACAATCAATGTTGCATAAGTAAAAATAAAAGAGTTTGCAGATATCTGGATCCAATCTACGTGTCCCTGACAACATACAGTGCATGGGTCAGTTCGCGAAGTCTGAACCCCGAGCTATCCCTGATCCAGCCTATTCATGGTTTACACAATATTAATATTCATGAGCTTATGGCACGTGATGTTTCTGCTGCATGTCTTCTTTGTTATCTCCTTCTGGCTCCTTCCTCTCTTTGACCTTGCAAAAGAAGAACAGCACCTGTCTCCTCCCTTTCCTCACAATCACTCTAATCATAACAAATCCAACAGTCAGGTTATTGTAAGCACTTTTGTACATAATAAATCCAACAGACCCTCTTTTGAACTTAACTAAGTTCACCTACAGATAATGTTACATACAGATATATTTATTATAAGCATAGATAATGTTACGTACAGATGTATTAATTATAAGCATCATCATGTTACGTACAGATGTTTTAATTATAAGCATCATCACACAACCTCTTCAGGATCAACATCTTCACTATCCCCCACCATTTCCAGGAGACCCTGTCTCTCAGCTTGGAACATGGCCATCTGATAAGAAGGAGGTGCATCCGGATGCTTTCGTTGCACAGCAGAAATAATCACACGCTCAGTGAGGTGGCGAATACATGGAATACAGCAACAACCGCATAATACTAAGCATGCACACACAGCAAGGATTGAGGAGAATAGAGATACCACCATGGACTTCCATTTCCCAAAGGTACGGTCTAACCAGTCGTTAATGGGGCTGTTGATACCTGAGTCATCGTGCATGGATTCAGACAGCGTCCGGAGCCCCTCTAGCGCCTTAGTTACAGTCCCGTCCGGCGCTGTATTGTTAGGGATGAAAATACAACATGAGTCTTGGAACATTGAGCATACACCGCCTTTCTCTGCCAGCAGCATATCTAATGCCATTCTATTTTGGATCACCATCAGTGACGTAGGAGCCATTTGTTCAGCTAGTCCGGCAATTGCATCACGGGTTAGATTAGTCAAACGGAGAACATTATAGTGGATGTAGTTAATGCGGTCAACATTTTTGTTAGGAGTGATAGGGATCAGAGCACTTATTAGAGGTATGTTTTCAAAGCCTGCAGCTATTTGGTCTGCTAGTTTATATTCATTAGGGACTCCTCTAGGTACTCCAATGGCATCGACGTATGTAGGATTGTTAAGCTGGAGATCGAAACTTCTCCTCTTTCGGGTGTGCACTTCTGAGCCAATTAGGGTCATCGGGACAGCTAGTCTAACTAGGGAACACACACCTGACCAATTGGCCGGCAGGCTTACTATCAGGGTACCCTTCCCACAGTACCAGAAAAGGTCTCCTCTAGCTAAAGTCCAGTTGGCGGAGTTGGTCCAATTGGTTACATCTACCATACTGTCACACCATGAACCATTCCCAAGTGACATATTTATTTTCCCTGTTCTGTTAAAACATACGTAATGTCCTTTTTTGGGTACAAACAGGGGAGGAATGGTGGTGTTGGGAATCAGGGGATACACTTCAAGCAGAGCAGTACAGTTAGTGAGATTTGTACCAGGTGTGTACATAGCAGTTAAACAGTCTAAGCCATCGGTATCATTCAAATGTACAGGTCCTGGCACCATGAACAGGGAGGGACGGGCTGTAGAACAGGCAATACAATTACCCTGGTTCTGTTTTCTGGCTGTGTATATCATCCAGTCTAGCCAGATGTTTTTATCCCCATATCCTGTGGCTATTCTTACTATATCATTCGTGGTCAACAGGTTAAAGTCTAGTTCAACTATTTTCTGTAACGGAGGAGGTGGTGTTGTCGGGGATGGTGATGCTATTGAGATTGCCTTGGTTTTAAAATTAATTTTAACCAAACCCATGGGGTCTGTGCTTGAATGGTCCACCCCCACAATCATGTTGGCGGTTTCATTATTCCCACAAGGGGAATTTCGTAGGGGGTTAATATGCAGGTTGCTTATGGTGATTATAAGAGGGTTTTGCCCCTGGCTTAGTCCTCTCTTTACCCTTTTTAGTGAGCCTCGCATAACGGTTATGTGTTCCTTCAGGGGAACCGAGCCTTGAGTACTAGTGGCCGCGGAACCATCTGGATCCCAATGAGGACCAGTATATGACCATACATATGACCATGAAGGACACCACTGGTGCCCTCTGCGGAAACCACATAGATAGACCTCATACCCCTGCCATTTACCCCCCCCCCCCCCCGAACAGTCAATGATATCACATAAGTCAGTTTATACAGTATATGAAAAATAAAAAATTATACGTGACCCTTTTTTCACGTAGCCTGGGCTCCTTGTGGGGCTGCCTCCTCTGCTTCAGGTCCTGTCCTGCTGCTGGAGCACTGTGTTAGGTGCCACCAGTTGAGTCCTTTTCCTTCAAGCTGCACAGCTGTTGCAGTTCTGGCCAGAACCTTGTGTGGGCCTGTCCAACGTGGCTCCGACCACTTCCTCTTTAACACCTTCAACCAAAGGTGTTCCGGGGGTCCGGGGTCAGGTCCTGGAACGTCCTCTGTGACAGGGGTGACAGGTCCTGGAGAGAGCTGACACAAGAGCATTAACCTTCAAATAGTATGGTCTGTAACCGAGGTCAGGAAGGGGAGAGGGGTTTTGGGACGGCCCTGGGAAAGGTCGGCCACACGTAAGCTCAAATGGTGTGAGTCCTGTTGACCGATTGACCGAGGCTCTGATGCCTATCAGTGCAATGGGCAGGGCTTCAGTCCAAGGGAGCTTAGTTGTGCGAACGATTTTTAGCAGCTTTAGCTTGATGGTCTGATTAGCCCGTTCAACCTTTCCCTGCGATTGTGGGCGGTACACAGTGCCAAATTTGTGTTGTAGTCCCAGAGCCTTTTCAACAGATTGCAGGTCTTTATTTTTGAAATGTGAACCATTATCTGACCTGATCAATTTAGGAAACCCATGTTTCGGAATGTACTCATTCACCAGACATTTAATGACTGATTTTGCGTCCTCTTTTCCCGTAGGGTAGGCCTCAACCCAACGTGAAAATGCGTCCACAATTACTAGGAGGAATCTTTTCCCCCCAGCCCTTACTCCCATATCTGTGAAATCAATAAAGAGTTCCTGTCCCGGGGCAGTGGGAGAAGGATGTTTTCCTGCCCTAGGAGTGATGGTAGGTCTGATGTTACATGTACTACATACGTCACACTTAGTCAAGAAGTCAGTTATAGTAGCATGTTTCCGGGGAATCCACCAGTGGCGGAGATCTCGTAACATCTGTTTGTGGCTTTTATGGTCAAGTCCATGAGTCTGAGTCAATATTGAGGACATCCAACAGGGGGGCATAACTATTTGATCTCCGTTATACCATATACCATCAAACTGTTCTATAGCTCCCTTATCTTCCCAGATGGTTCGTTCTGCTGCTGTGGCAGATTCCTGAGCTTGTATGATGGAGAGATCAGTTATCTCAGAACCGAGATCTGCTGTGGTCATGACCATCATAGTAGGTAAATACCCTGCCGCCTTTTTAGCGGCTGCATCCGCTGCTTCGTTTCCTATACTCTCTAAGTCAGTGCCCTGACTGTGTCCTTTCACTTTGATCACAGCTACCCTCTGTGGTAACTGGATTGCTTCCAACAACTCTTTCATCAACTCCTCATGAGCCATAGGTTTATTCTGACTAGTCTTAAAACCCGCTTGCACCCAGCCAGACATATCTCTGTGAATTGCATTGCACACATACGCAGAGTCTGTGAAAATATTCACTGCCTTCCCTTCCGCTAACCGCAGAGCACAAACTACAGCCGTAAGTTCTGCTGCCTGAGCAGATTGTTTCCCATCAAGAGGACCGTGATACATGGTTCCTCTTTTGCTGTATTCATAGACACCACAGCATAACCTGCTTTTTAACCCTTCGGTGGGATGACGGAAACAGCAACCATCTGTAAATAAGCTAAGGTCAGTTTCCGTTAAAGGGGAGTTTTCTAAGTCCAGCCTTAGTTTTACAAAGGGCAGCGATTTTTCTGCACAGAAGTGCTTCTCGCCATCAGTCATATTGTCAGCCATATTACAGCCCTCATGTACAAAGGAGATGTGTGGTTTCGAGAGTACTTGTAAGATCTTGGTCTGTCTGAGGGGGGTGAGAGTGAAACAGGAGGATGTGACATATGTTACGGTGCTGTGAGAGGTCAGAATCTGTAGAGGATGGTGCATGACTATATGACCTACTTTGTCTACAATTTTTGCCAGAGCAGCTGCATATCTGACACAGGGGCTGGCTCTCTGTTCTTGTGTGTCTAGCAAAATGCTACAATAGTACAATACGTTCCTATCTCCTCTGTGTTTCTGATATAAGATACCATGGGCTGTACTAAGCTGCTCTGAGACATCCAGATGGAATGGTTGAGAGTAATCTGGGAGAGCGAGTGCTGCGGCCTCTGCCATTTCCTGCTTGAGGTGGATAAACACCTCCTCGGCCTCTGTAGACCATTCTAGCTCAGTGGTGAGATTTCTCATTCCAGCCATGGTTACCATTTGTCTGAGTAACTGAGTGTCGCCTGCATAGTTAGGGATGTATTGTCTTGAATACCCAGTCAGCCCTAAGAATGATAACATCTCTTTTACTGTCTGTGGTTTCGGATGGTGGAGTATTGAGTCACGATGAGCTGGAGACATTGTGGTGCCCTTTGCTGACACCATTCTACCTAGGAACGAAACTTGTGTGCGGCAACACTGAAGTTTTTCCTTTGAGACTTTGTAACCGTAGTTATGTAACCTCAATAACAATGCATGAGTTAGTGACAGGCATACCTCAGCCGAGGGTGCGGCCACTAACAAGTCATCTACATATTGTACAATACAACACCCCTCAGGGAGTTCAAGGCCGGCTAAGTGAGTTCTCAAGGTTTCGTTAAAAATAGAGGGGGAGAGTATAAACCCCTGTGGTAACACATGTCAGCCTTTGGCCTTCATATGTAAATGAGAAAATGTCCTGTAAATGATCTGCTAAGGGCAGGCAAAAGAAGGCGTTAGCCAAATCTACACATGTGAAAGATGTATGGGCTGGGGTGAGCATCGAGAGAGCAGAGTGGGGGTTCGGTACTGGTGTAACAGGAGTCAAAACCAGCTCATTGATGGCTCTTAAATCATGAGCCATTCTGTATGAGCCGGAGGGTTTGATTACTGGCAAAATGGGAGTGTTCCACTGAGAGTAAGATTTTCTTAATACTCCCGCCTTTATCAGTCCTTCAATCGTAGGTGAGATACCCTGGGCTGCTTCCACTTTATGCTTATACTGAGGTCTCCAGATAGGGCAGTAAGTATTCATCTCGAAAGTTACCGGTTCCATGCTGCACCTGCCAACATCAAAGGGGCCCGTAGACCACAGTGAGGAAGGGAGAGCTGCCAACATGGAAGTGGCTCCTTCACCATCTAACATCTCCCTACCGTGGTGGCGTGTTAGTAACTCATGTTTGCAAATACCTGACACTGCATTGTAAAAGGAGAGTCGATATATGTTAGAGGATGGTGAGATTGAAACCCCCAAAAGGGAAGTGGGAACCCAGTCTGTCAGAGCGACTGCTGCTTTAACCATGGGGCCTAAGTCTTTAGCCTGATGTTTTGGAGCTATGGCTAGGGACACATGGGGAACAGCTTCTTCTGACATGCGATACCATTGTTCTTGTGCTGGGGTTAGTTTTACTGCGGCTGCTACTCCTGCTGGTGCTATATAAACATCTCTTACCCCTATCCCCCAGGTTGTATCTAACAGGTTCTGTTGGAACTCATCTTGATACGTAAGATCATTATTTCTGTCATAATTCAGAGTGCAGTGGGGAGGATCGGGAACAGGGAGGTAAGGGTGTAGAGCCCTAATCCATGGTTGCCACATGTTGTAAAAGTCAATCAGAGGGTTTCTGTCGGCTAGCAGGGCCCAATATATGTCTGCACAGGGTGGTGGGGCATCAGGTGAGGTATCAGGACTCAACATGCACATGCGATCAGCACTGGAGGGGGAGGAGCACACCATTTCTTCTCCTCTGGGGAAACTCACTATCACAGCTTCTGGTGAACAATGTACAGAAGCCCCCAGTGCTGCCAAAACATCTCTTCCCAGGAGATCACGTGGACAATCAGGTGCATACAAAAAGGGGTGCTCCATCACCTGTCTCCCAAGCCGGACAGGAAGGGGAACAGTAAAAGGCAGTCTTTGTTCAGTGCCGGAAAATCCCAAAACGGAAACATAGTGAGAGGAAAGGGAACGCATAGGTTCAGCTAAGGTGGAGTAACGTGCTCCCGTATCCACCATGAACCATCTTTGCTTTCCGTTCACTGTCAACTGGAGACAGGGCTCTGCCAGCCCCTGCCCCTCCATCTCCGTCGGGCACCCCTATGGGAACATTCCTGGTGTATATGGACCAGGTGGAGGTCCCTGCGCAGAGTACCCGCTGTATGCCTGCATTGGAGCTAGCTGTTGGTTTGGTGGAGTCTGTATTGTTGGCTGATATGACTGCTGTGGAGGCCCTCTCATCTGCTGTTGTTGTTTCTGAAGACAGTCACGTGCCCAGTGATCCGGGCTTCCGCAGATGAAACAACTGCCTCCTCTTGGTTGGGCATACCCCCTCCCCCTGCCTCCTCCTCCTCTCCCTCTGCCTCTATTCTGGCCTTCATGATAAGGGGGCTGCTGATATGGGGCAGCTTGGGAAGGAACATGATACTGGGGTTGATATATAGCCTGTGGCGGGCCCTGCAGTGGATAAGGATTCTGTGGTGGGGCTGGAGCTGGTGTTACAATTTGAGCCATCTGGGTATCTTTCTCTTTCCCTCCCTTTTTCTTATCTGTTGCACGAGTCCGTGCATCTGCCAACTGAATTTAGTCAACTGAGCTACCATCTCTTTTAATGACTCATTTTCCTCTTCCTCCTCCTTGGTTTCTGCATCCTGATGATGGCAGAAATGTGTTTCCCATCTTGATGATTTTGCCCCTGCCATATCTGGATTCTCTTGCATCTTTCTCTTAACTCCTTCCGGAGCATGTTTTAACAGAGCTATTCTGAACAGAGGCTGCTGTGATTCTTTATCTGGGTTCACCCCCGTAGCCCCCGCCCACTCTGTCTTTGCTCTTTCTATGAACGTGCGTCCACTCTCCCCGTTCTTAATCTTAAACACCAAGCTGTGGAGCTTACCCGCTGGTATGGGATACTTTTGTCTAATAGCATTACCGAAGGAGGTAGCGTAGGGGTTAAGGGGGCTCCTATCTAACACCTGGGCTGTTCCGGCCGCTGCTTCTAATTCTTTCAGTGCCCAGTCCGAAACCGAGAAACCCAAAATAGCCCTGAGATCGCCCATAGCTAAAGTCTTCCCTCGGGTCTTGTTATACAGGCTCGTGAGCCACACTCCGCCTCCCTCTTGAATTCCTGGGAGGAGCTCACTCAGTGCTTGAATGTCACCTAAAGTGAACGGCTGATACTCGTCTCTACCGTTGCTTTTGGCCACAATGGGAAACATGCCAACGCACTGACTCCTCTGTTTGTCACCTTTGTCTTCGTACTTTCCATAAACTTTACGTGACCTAGTTTTGGGGGGTGTATATGGTCTCGCCTCTTCGTCCCCACCCTCCCGTCTCCTATGTATCCCTCTTTTGGAGTGCGTTCTCATGGTTCCCTCTATAGTGATAGGAATGTTTTCGTCTTCATCATCATCACCCTCCTCTACTGCTCTACTAGCCTCGTCATCAGTGTCCTCATCTACCTCTCCACTAGTGTGGACATCATGATACTCTGCACGGGATCTCTCTGTGTCTCTCTCAGTTCTCTGCATCCAATCACCTATGTCCGGACTCTCTGTGTGGGGTTTAGGGGTAGATTGAGCTCTCCTTCTTACGTCTCCATTACGCAAGTCTGGTGGTAACATGGCTTGTCTTAACCTGTACTGTTCAGCCTGATCTCTCAGTTCTTCCCTTAGCCTGTCTATTTCTCTGGCTACATCAGACATACTACCCGCCTCTGAGGCTGAACCTGCTCCTTGTTCTTTTTCTATTTCCTCTTCTAGTTCCAAAGTACCACCTAACACTTGAAACAATGGTGCCATAACTTCGTTTGTATGATGACTGTCCTGTGGGGTTGGTACCGGACTAGGGGTAGGAGGAGGATAAGGAGGGGGGTTGGGATGTGGGCCAGGTGGGTACTGCTGATGGAGGGACATGTAATGTGGCGGCTGGCTAGTATGTGGGTTTGGTGGTGGGGGTGCGCTAGGACTGGGTGAGGGTTTCACTAGTGGTTTTGCTTCAGCGGTTTTTGCATGGGTGGCTTTCGTCTGGCTGCCTAAGGCTGATAGTGCAGCCATCTGTATCACATTATATTTTACCAATTTACTTGCCAACTCGTCTTCTTTCTTCCTCAATTTCCTCCTTACAAACATATGTCCCTTTTCTTTGTCTTGTCTTGCTTGCAGCAGCTTTCTATGAACCACCTGTATTAATGCTCTCATCACTGGCATGAATTTGGCTTCACTTCCCGTGGCTGGAAAATGCCCTTCCTTCACTGTCATGTTATACCACTCATCTAGGTCTTGAGTCTCTTTATTTCTAGTCTTGGGATCAAATGTACAGATTACATTGGTCCTGACTTTAGCCCATTGCTGTCCAAATGATAAACGGGGAGGCCCACAGCCACCCCGTTCCTCACAGTCTTTGTCAAATTCTCCGTCCATTCTGTCCAGTACTATTTCACACAGGTTTATTCAGTTTATGACAGTAACTAGATTCAGAGTAAATGGGTCGCTATGCCCCTCGCTGTGATCCTACCAACATAAGCTTCTACTGGACACTTTGATGTTCCAGCGATGTTGGCCCAGTATCAACAGTAAGTTTTAATTTTCCTCTGAATACTAGTTATTAATGTACACTCATACAGGCGCTCCAAGCGCTATTTTTACTAAACTCTAACGTCCTAGACGTTACTAAAAACTAGCGCTCCAAGCGCACTACTCTAACGCTCCAAGCGCAGCGTTCCAAACGCTTTTCTAATGTTCCAAATACTTCTCTAACGTCCCAGACGTTACTAAAAACTAGCGCTCCAAGCGCACTACTCTAGCGCTCCAAGCGCAGCGTTCCAAACGCTTTAACAGAAAGTCTTTACTTTTGCAACATTTATCACTACAAAGGAGATTCAGCACAACAAGAGAGATAATTTAGAGTAAGCCAATATGCAGAGTTCGATACAACAGGTTCTGCTTACCTTTAAGATTTCAGGGATCCCTTTCTCTCTCTCGCCGGTCTGTCCGTCCTTTGGACACGCTTCTCAATGCCGAAGATCACGTCGGGGTCACCAATTGAAGGAACTGGCCTTCTACCTCCAAGAGGTCAAGGCCCAGTTACGTGTTGGTTAATCTTGTGTGACAAAGAGAATTTCCAAACAGATGAGTTAAAGCATAATGATTCAATTTATTCCGAACAATCAATGTTGCATAAGTAAAAATAAAAGAGTTTACAGATATCTGGATCCAATCTACGTGTCCCTGACAACATACAGTGCATGGGTCAGTTCGCGAAGTCTGAACCCCGAGCTATCCCTGATCCAGCCTATTCATGGTTTACACAATATTAATATTCATGAGCTTATGGCACGTGATGTTTCTGCTGCATGTCTTCTTTGTTATCTCCTTCTGGCTCCTTCCTCTCTTTGACCTTGCAAAAGAAGAACAGCACCTGTCTCCTCCCTTTCCTCACAATCACTCTAATCATAACAAATCCAACAGTCAGGTTATTGTAAGCACTTTTGTACATAATAAATCCAACAACTTCCACCTGCGTTCAGCCTTTCTACAGGTTCTTTTTACAGATGTCCTCATTCATCCACGGGGCTATTTTGGTGGTGGTTTTCTGTTTGGTTATTAATGGAGCAACTATATGGCAATTTGGGGTTAAGTGTCTTGCTCAAGGACACATCGACATGTGACCTGGAGCAGCCAGGGATCGAACCACCGACCTTCCGATTGGTGGACAACCTGCTCTACCCTCTGAGCCACAGCCACCCCAATATATCCAGGGTAGATAGGCATAACTGATTAAAAGCTAATAACTGGTCGTTTGTATCAGAAGAAATGGACAGATTGTCTCTCTCAGTGTTAAAAAGTGAAGAGAAAGACTGAGCTGTGTCTTTATTGAGAACACGGAACCGTACCTTCTGCTTTTGAGGTTTTATAGAAGCATGGAGGACTGTGTTAAACAGGATACACATATGGTCAGACACAGCAAGATCTCTGATGGAGAGACTGTCAAGGTTCAAGCCCAGTGTAAACACTAGATCTAGTGTGTGTCCACAGTTGTGGGTTGGACCATGCACATGTTACTCTCATTTACACCTCCAAATGCAATGAAATGTGGTCCCTTTCTCTGTTTTACATTTTATTTTACAATTGTCTGGGATATTAGGATTGAATTTATGGAGTTTTTCAGGAGTTACATATGTTCTCAAAAGCTAATTATATTGGATCAATTTATTAATAGATAATGTTTGTACTTGATAACAAGCCATCATGCTCTGTAATATCTGTCTGAAGATCCTTTATCCACCTCATTCTTATATCATTTGAGGATTGTGTAGACGCCTTTACCAGTTGTCTGTATAATAGTGAGATCTTTTCTTTAGCATTGGATTTTATTTTCTATATAAGTCAAGTAACTGATGAGAATTACAGCCTACACACCCAGAATTTAAATACCCATGACCACCCTTTGAATGCATGAACTTTTCACCTCATAAAGTGTTGAATGATCTCAGATTAAATAACCGACTGAATATGCTTTTCAAGATACTTGTACTTGATGCTCAATATTGCTTCCACTTTAATGTGGAATCTCCAGAAGTACGTTTGCTATTAAGGTTTTCAACATGCGATTTGCTAACGCAGGTTTTGAGTGATTAAACCTACTTAAATCAGACTGATATTTTGCACTATATATATATGTACGTTTTTCATGTTCAGCTGATTTTCTTAGCACATTACTGCATCTGAAATTCTGGAAAAACAAAACCTAAGATCGGAAAGGATACATTTATTTAATTTCATTCTCCTGCACGGAGCGAAGAGCAGCGCCTTACCAAATGTTCTAATAAAGGCAGACTTCAACGTCAAGTAGAAAGGACACACACATCCTTTAAATATACACACACACACACACACACCCTCTTGGTGGCACAAAGGGACGTGGACAGACTGCGAGGCTCCGCTGTGTGTTGCGTGTGTTTCTGTGTCAGTGAACACTTCAGCTCTGTCAAGATATCACACGTCTCCCAGTGACAGCTCTGGCACTCTGATCTCTAGTGTCTGTCTGTCTGTGTGTGTGTGTGTGTGTGTGTGAACCCATTGCTCTGTACATGCGCTTGCGTGCTGACAATGCAGTGTTAACTCAGCTCACGCGTCTCAGAGGACACACTTTTTTGCAGATAGGGTTAGTTTGCGGTGACAGATGTCATTTAAGCTGGCGAGGGAGCGCCTTGCGGAGAGAGGGAGTCAATGACAAAGATGCAGAAAAACAGAAGGGTGGAGCCTTCAAGCATTTCAGCTCTTTCTCTCTGTTTGTGTCGGGTTGAAAGCCAGTGAGTTGTTGGTGGGTCAGACAGTTGGTCACCTCAACATTCATTCGAAAAACCAAAAACGCAGCGGCCTGCGTTGGAAAAGTAGAAATCAACTTATGGAGAAACGCAACCAAACGTCATGCTGTGGTGGCCAATCACATAACCAGCGATCCAGAGCTGTACAACCCAGCCACTAGGGAACAAAAGACGTTAATGGTTGTGCAGTCAATGGACCAGTAAGTCTCACACACCGCCGCACAACCCCGCGACGAATTGACGCAACGCCTGATCTGGTTGCAACCTTAAGCCGTGTTCAGACCAACTTGAGTCTTCTCCGTCATTTGAACGGAGCCAGTTCATGCATACGGCTCCAGCGACGCAACGTCATCTGGCAAGGCACGGTGTTCTCCATACTGTACGTGCACATGCATATTCCTAGTGAATGACTTTGTAATGTGAACGCAGTATTTCTACTTTTTACCTCACGATCATTGTGATGAAAGATAAAATAGTTACCGCTGGGATAGCTTTCCAGAGTTGTAAAATCCTGTTTGTGTGAAGTAGAAACTGCCTTTGAACACACCTCTCGTTACTCCAACTGGACTTCCTGGATCATATTTAATTGACTCATCATTACCTTAAACCAGGGGTCAGCAACCTTTACTATCAAAAGACAAAAAAAAAAAAAAATCTGTCTGGAACCGCAAAACATTTGATCATTGTAAGTAAGTAAGTAAGTAAGACTTTATTTATATAGCACATTTCATACAGGAGTTGCAGTTCAAAGTGCTTTACATAAAATAAATTAAAAACAAGCAGCAAGAGCAGTGCATGGAGTCAACAAAATCATGATAAAAATAATAAAACATTTTAGAACAGTAGAAATAGTAAAATATAAATAGTGCAGGATAAAATTCGTAGTGCAAGTTACAGAGAAAATGCGCTGGTAAAAAGATAGGTTTTAAGATGTCTTTTGAAAATGTCTAGCGTGTTTGCTTCCCTAATATTTATGGGTAGTGCGTTCCATAATTTTGGGGCATAGTTGACAAAGGCCGCATCACCAATCTTCTTACGACTGCTTCTGGTGACCTCTAATAGACCTGCATCTGATGATCGCATTGTGATGAAGCTTATAGTCTAAGTATATAGTATATAAGTCTAATGCAGTGAGGGCCAAAGAGACAATGTACTACGGAGTATTAGGACACATTGAGGGAAAAAACATCTGAGATTTACAGAATACAATCAGAATATTATGAGAAAAAAAGTTGTACTATTACGAGAATTAAGTCATAACTTAACAAGAAAAAAGTCGTAATATTATGAGAATAATGTCATAATTACGAGGAAAAAAAGAAAATAACACGTAAAATTACTACTTTATAATATGACCTTTTCTCTTAAGGTTATGACTTTATTCTCATAATATTACGACTTTTTTTTCTCGTAAACCTATGACTTTATTCTCGTAAACCTATGACTTTATTCTCGTACACCTATGACTTTAGTCTCGTAGTCATAGGTAGTCATAGGTTTACTTTAGTCCCGTAAACCTATGACTTTATTCTCTAAATCTCAGATTTATTTTTTGTCCTCAATGTGGCCCTAATACTCCGTTGTACCGTCGAACCATAGACCGACAACAATGATAAATAAAAATGAAAATGTAAACAAAAAAACTGTTATTCATTTCCATTTTTAAAAATCCACAGGGAGCTACTGGAGAGGGGCTAAAGAGCTGTATGTGGCTCCGGAGCTGCAGGTTGCTGACCCCTGCCTTAAACAATACACAGCCAACGCAGCCCCCCCGCATTGTAGGCCTCTTGACGGCAATTCGGGTGGTCGGTTGATATTTTCAAGAATGCTTTTTTTTACACATATAGGGATAGCTTTCAGACTCAGAAAAGAGATTAGAGGAGCAAGAAAAGATAAGAGAGGCTGACAAGGGCCATTCAAAATGTATTATCCTCCAGTGTCTAGTGTTATAGTGTTTAACGGATCATTTAAGATTATATCAGCCAGGATCAAAAGCTTGACTATATGCCTGTTGCAGTGAAACACACCTGTTACCAATGCAGCTACAAAAAGAACTCTTAGAAGGAACTCTGCATGCTTTTCAGTGAAAACTACACTCAAATCCTATTAAAATGCTCTATAGATAGGGTCTCTAACTTGCAGGCACCAGCTGCCGTGATTTATTTATTTGTGTGTGTGTGGATATGCATAAGCCATCTGAATCTATATTTGATCAGTTATTGCCTTCCTGTCTCCCCTTTAATGAAACTTTAACTGTGCCATGTCACACGGCTGTCAATGTTCCTCTAACGTTGTACGACCGCTCTTCTTCCTGTGTTGCATGTCAGTCCTCTCATCTTGTCTAATATCTTTAGTAATGTTATAAACATAATTATAATCAAATAAAGAGGAAACCTATCCTGGCTGAGCTCTGAGATTTGATATCATTGAACCATGTTAATATCATCACATCTGTCATGTGACCGGTCAGCAGAGTGTGTCTCAGACGTAGACGAGCAGTTTGACTTGTTCCTCTTAAAAAGATCTCTTTATTGGGCAGGGAACATGGTGCGATCTGTTTTATTCTCCACCCTGTTCCTGGCACAGGACTGGGAGCATAGTCTTTAATATCTTCACTCATCAAAATGTCACTTTCCTGGAACACGCAGCACAGTCCTACTTTCTTTCTGAAAGTTTTGTGACAAATTGGCTTTATTTTCAGCACCTCCAGCATCCATTTATGTCCTGTAAATGAATGTTGTTACTAAGTCATGTAAAAACTCGAACTTAGAGTTTGAAAATTGACCTAGAATGAGACTTTTTTGCTGTAAAGAAATACTGCACATGTGATGCATTGTGCAAAGTATATGACATTTTGTTGAAAATCGCCATAGTTTCATCTGGCTTTTCAGAAAGACGTCTTAATATGATGACAGTAGGATCCTTTGAGTGCTTTCCAACTGATCATATTCTGTGTTTTGGAGACAAAGAAAACTTATAAAACCAAGTAAGGAGTCTGATTTATGGTTTAAAGTGGTGCTTCTTAAGCTATTTCTCTATAATAGACCCCCTTTGAAATATTTAACCAGCTCAAAACATTTTTTGGTAGGAAAAACAAAAGCGTTTGTTGTAGCAGATAACAGCTTATGGCAGTTGAAAATAGGAATATTGACTATAAAATGTGTTTTATCAAACTTGCATTTAATTTTTTTTTATTGTACTTATTATTGTATAATTATTTATTATTAAATCTCACGTACCCCCTCGTACTAATCCCTGCTGTACTCCTACGTTCCCCTGGCGGTACTAGTACGCCCATTTGAGAAACACTGGTTTAATGTAGCGGTGTCGCGATATACCGTTATTGACGATAACCGTGATATTTAAAACATGCTTTAATTAGCTTTTTAATTAATTTGCCAAAAAACAAAACTCACAATAAACAAAGTTAAAGATGAATTTGACTGATAGCATTATTATTGGGTTTTTTTCAGATTTTCTATAGATATCGCGATAATATTGTTATCTAGAATTCTTTTGGCCACAATAATTGTGCAGTGAAAATCAGTTATGCTCTAGTTTAAAGGATTAGTTTGACATTTTTGGGAGATACACTCTTTTGATACCAATAATTAGCACGTTATATCTCGTTTGTTTAATCTGTGCAAAACAATATCACAGTGACGACAAGACTCTAGGAAGCTGAGCACAATGTTCACTTGTCTTGTTATTGTCTGTGTTCCAGCTCAGTGTTCAGTCTTCTCTGGATCCTGTCCTGTATCTGTTCTTAGCACTGCCTGAGATCAAACTGTCTCCTTTCCTTATAAAGCCATGAAGTCACATAGTGAGACACACACTAGCACACACACAAACGTCAGTCTGATTATTTCTGCCACATCTGCAAATCATCATTAAATATTTGATTGGCTCCATTTTATTGGATTGAGTCATTTATAGAAATTTGTCATTTTATGCTGAACTTTTTGTCCCCAAACAGGACTAATGTGTGTTCTCTGGAAGAGAACAGTTGGCCTAGACCAGGGGTCAGCAACCTGCGGCTCTGGAGCCACATGCGTCTCTTCAGCCCCTCTCCAGTGGCTCCCTGTGGATTTATAAAAATGGAAATGAATAACTGTTTTTTGTTTACATTTTCATTTTTATTTATCATTGTTGTAGGTCTATGGTACAACGGTATGACGGAGTATTAGGTAAAGTTATGACTTTATTCTCGTAATATTATGACTTTTTTTCTCCTAAAGTTATGACTTTATCCTTGTAATATTACGACTTTTTTTTCTCCCAAAGTTCTGACTTTATTCTTGTAATATTACAACTTTTTTCCCGTAGATTTATGACTTTATCCTCGTAATATTACGACTTTTTTTTCTCCCAAAGCTCTGACTTTATTCTCATAATATTACGACTTTTTTCTCGTAATATTCTGACTTTATTCTGTAAATCTCAGATGTTATTTCCATCAATGTGGCCCTAATACGCCGTAGTACATTGTCTCTTTGGCCCTCACTGCATTAGACTTACAGTATATACTTAGACTATAAACTGTGTCATTACAATGCTCAAATGTTTTGTCGCTCCAGACAGATTTTCTTTTTGGTTTTTTTCCTAAAATGGCTCTTTTGATAGTAAAGGTTTGCTGACCTCTGGCCTAGAGCTTCACAAGATGATTGTTAGAATAATCCTATTTGCAGTGGTCCTGTTTATTGTTATATATGTTCAGTCTGCTTCAGGGAAGTCCTCTGCAGGCTGGAACTGCCCTGATATACTCAAACTGCAGGCTTCCATGTATAGGAAAGATTAACGAAGCCGTAAACTGCTCAGTAGAGATGTCAAGTAGCTGATCCCACTTCAAGCATCGACGAAGCAGATGACAGCAGTAACAAATGATCCGCCTTATAGCATCTGTATCCCAAAGAAACCTTCTTTTTAAATAACTCCTATACTGAGCTACTGCAAAGTATCCACACTTATAAAGGAGTTCCTGGGAAAATCACAGGTTAGGTAGCTCCTGGAAAGGGAACCTGCTTGAGATACAGGGATGTCCAGGGGCCCAATTATTGCCAGGTTACATGAAGCGCGAGTGGAGAAATAGGACACTAAATAGACTTTTATGAGTTTATAGGTCTCATTGTCGTTGTCGCTACAGGCAGACCCTTGTAACGGCTGCTGCCCACCATTTCTAAAAGGACCCAATGAGCCAGAAAATTTGTCCGGGAGCAATGAAGAAGCCACTTGTCCCCGTGTTACTCTCCTGTATGACATTGTGTGTGTCTCGGACTAGATGAGTTTCTGTGTTGTTCAGTTCAGTCTCCTGAGGGCTAAACCGAGTCGCAGAAATGTTTTCCCTCTTTCCTCCCTCCATCCACAGTCCTCTCTCTCTCTCTCTCTCTCTAAGTAAGAGGCTGCCCTCAGGCAGAAGTTATTTCTTAGGCAACTGCGGCTGTCTACTCTCGGTGCAACACACAAACTCGCATGCTGGAACTTTACAGATGAATAAACCATGCCACGGCTGTAGAAATAATAAACAGGAACTGCAGTAGCATGAAAAATCTCTCTAATGATGAAATTGTCGGCTGCAGGATTGTAATAAATTGAGTTTAGGACTGAATTAGGGCACACTGAGAGGGCACATATCTGCTTGGACAGTCAGGGAACTAAGAAGATGAGGCTAGTTAGCTTGCATTGCTTGCTGTTTGAATTTTTACGATTTGACACTTTCCATACAGATCTCAGTATTCATTTCAGCTGCTGCTGTAATGTGTGACTCAACATGTAAATTGTCCTGATGTGACAATAACATTGATAATTAAAGCTGCGAGCGGCGATGAACGGGCCCTCGCACCTTCCTGCACGTCGGGGGTACTGGCAGGATGCCGATTGACGCGGCCAAGCACAGTGAAACTTGAACTCTGATGAGTGTAATGACGCCTGCCACAAGAGTCTACGACAAACGGTTCATGAGTTATGAAAGGGGGCGTGGCTACGAGTCTATCTTTGCATGTAAATGTCCTCAGGACTGGACCCTTATCATGCCTGAGAAATTTGGGGCAGACTGGACGATGTACAGTGGTGTTACAACAACTTCCTGTTTCATGGCAAAATGGCTCAAAATGGCCGCCACCCCACGGTCAGGTCGTTCAGTGAAAACTCACCATTTGAATAACTTTTCATCCTTAAGATGGTTCTGACCAAATTTCAAGTCGATTTGATTAAATCTGTAGGAGGAATTCGTTCAAGTACACGTTCTATAAAACACTAAAAATGGGCGGAAAATCGCACATTAAATTAAAAATGACTGACTTCCTGTTGAGTTTTGGGCATACCTCCAAGAGGCTTTTTTTGTGCGTCTCCACATGTTACAAATGTCTGCCAAATTTCATACATATAGGTGAAACTGGAGCGAGGGGCTTAATTGTTCCAACTTTCTAGGGGGCGCTAGCGAACCATTTTGTATCACCCTAGACCGAGATCCTAAAATTATCAAATTTTTCACCGCCTCTGATAAGTGTGCCAAGTTTAACAACTTTTTGAGCATGTTAAGGTCGTCAAAAAGGCGATTCATTTGGGAGGAAAATAATAATTCCTACAGTTTCAATAGGGCCTTCGTCGTTGTTGGTGCTCAGGCCCTAATTATGTATAATTATATATTATGAGTTTATTACTCATGTTGTGGATCATTACTGGTAATAATATGATAGAAACCTATGTGGAGATGATTTAGACAGGCCCACATTGCCTAAAGTTCCCCACTGGGGTCATCGCTTAAAGGGTAACTTCAGTATTCTTCAACCTTTTTCGACCCTATTTTCCCATATTTCTGTGTCTAACTGACTAATAGGGACAACACTTTCTGAAATTGGTCCAGTATTGAGGGAGAGCACTGGAGACGGCAGCCACTAAACAGGCTGCAATGTATTGTTATTGGGGCAAGCTGACGCCGTCATTTCTGTCCACTAAAAGTGCTTGTTTTTGCCGCAACAGGCCCTGATTGTTATTATAAGTGTCTGACATTATGAAAATAGTCTCGCTCAAGGAGAAGTCTTGTTCTGAAGTCTCTCAGAGTTTGTTGTGTTAGAAAGCGTAGCTTAGTGTTGTCTAAAATATTTTCAACGAGACTTCTCCTTGAGCAGGAATTGGACATAATTACAAACAGACTGGATCAAGCGATAGGTAAGAAAATAGAGTCCAGGTTGAAAAATACCAGTTAAGTTTAAGCAATGTCTGACATGATTTATACAAATATAAACTTACCTGACAAAAAACTGCTTTTTAGTTTATATTTTATGACTCAAGATGAGACTCGACTGTGATAAAACAGACCGAGGAATATATTTTTGCCTCAGAACCCCTGTTATCTTGTCTGGTGCACCGTCAAAAGACCCACAGAACCTTGAAATTTAATTGGGACTATTTCATTGTGTGGCATCATGACTAAGTTTGAGGTTTGAGTCTGAGCACTAATTAACTTGACTTTTCTGCTCGTAGAAAAGGACTAAAGGAGGAGTACTTTAAGAGGGGACCAAATGCAACTCTTAGAGACTCTGAGCTGTTTGTTTCACACTTGTGTCCATTAAAAAGAAGGAAAAAGTTTGCAGTTAATACTTAAAAAGTTTAAAGGGCAAATCTGCTGCAAGTGAATGTCAAATCTTTACTAATTTCTGTTGAACCCAGGAACATCTTGTATCTCCATTGGGTCTGTTGTAGGGTTTTTTCCTGTTTGAGTACTGAGCTTTGCAAGCAATTCTGTAATCATTATTGTTGCATACCTGGAAATTTGGAATATAATCCATAACAGAATGAATACAGGATTGCAGGAGCTCTAAACCTGCGTGGTTAAAGGTTTCTTTAATCCTTTAAAAAGAGAATTATTTGCATGACCCTGTTTAAATTGGTGTAAAACCATAACAGCTAGAGCATTCATTCTTTTTGCAGCAGAAGGCTTCTGTCTTTTGTGCCATTGTGTTGCACGCTCGCGATGACGTCATTACGTGGCGTTACGTGCGGAACGTAACAATACTCTCAAAGCGCCTTTGCACTCGATCTGCTCGTAAAAAATGAGCTCATCTCAAAAACTAAAACATGCAAAACATTATTGATTGTTAAGAAATATTTTTTTCATGTTTCTACATTTAGAAATCTTTTGGATCAATATGTTTTGTGTTTATTTAGTAATATTCTATGGAAAAACATCAAAACCAAAGTATATTTTAATTTGACAACAATTTCAACACTTTTATCAATCTTTAAAATTAATTGATTTACATAACCTTGTAGCTTATAGATTTTAGGGATGTAAAGCATTTGTAGATTTGTAGCTACTCCCAATAAATGACATCACAATAAGCAAAAATACTGTGTATACTGTGCCGGTGCCTACATACTGTAAATGTAGGCACCGGCAGACCATTTCAGAGGTCAAAGGGTCAAACTGTTTCTGATGTGTTCGCTGTCAGACTTACGAGCAGAGGAAGATCATGGAGTTCACCTGCCACACGGCCTTCTTCGTCTCTGTCTTCCAACAGGGCATGAAGTGAGTCCTCTTCCAACTCTGAGCTGTGGACGTCTCATCAGAGAAGTCTCTGAAACTACTGAAACAGCTGCCATCTTGAATGTCATGCCTCCTTTTCGATATTGTACCAGCTGTTGTGCTTCTGTAGGAAGAACTCTAGATGACCTCAGTGTTTATTTTGGGCTCTAAAGCATATGAAGTGTGTTTAAAAGTCTGTGGTTTGCGTCAGTGTCTTGGCTCAGAGTCAGTAGTTTGAAATCCTGGCACCAAGATGATGACAATCTGAGCTATTTTCAGTCACTCAAATTCGTTTGTTTGGTCTTAATTGTTCCCCTGTGTGTGTTTCAGGAACAAGATCCTGATCTTTGGGCTGTTTGAGGAGACCGCCCTGGCCGCCTTCCTCTCCTACTGCCCGGGCATGGACGTCGCCCTCTGAATGTACTCTCTCAAGTACGTAAAGCACACTCAAAAGGTTCATTTTCACTGTTTTATTAAACATTTTCTGTTTCCATGTCAGTTTTCTAGTGTGCTTTTAACACATGAGCCAAAACAAACCATCTCAACCCAAATTTTGCCCACAGCAAATAACAAACCAAAAGCAATAATGTTCAATTATAAAGGCCGAAGAGGAATAGACTACACCCAACAGGAATTTAATTATGTGATTACAAATACAAACACGTCAGTTGTAGTCGCAAAGCCTAAAAATAAATACTAGAAGTGTCGATTCTCTTGAAAGACAGGTGTGTTTTAGCCTAAATTACAAATGTGTTTGATAAAGATGTCAAATGTGTGGTTAATTGAGATGAATGGAGCGAGGGAGGAAAAGAGTAATGTGGATGAAAGATAAGAAAAAAAAAAAGGAAAAGTGTGCGTGTTTGTGTACGTAAATTGTTGTGCGAACCCATGGGGGAAATTGAGGCTGGGTGGTTTGATTAGATTAAAGCTAGCTTAGATCTACAGACTGTTAATTACCTGACCCACTATGTGTGTGTGTGTGTGTGTGTGTGTGTCCTCGTGTTTGTGCTGCTGCAGGGCTGAACAGAATTACAGAGTCCTGAGTGGGGGGGGGAGCATCTGGTTTGAGAAGGATGGGTGATTATAGCTGTATGCAAATGATGAGCTGAGCATGCACGTTATGTGCATCTATTTGTTTGTGAGCGTGTGTGTCCTTGCAGCATAAACATAATAATAATAATAATCTTTGTGACAGCTCAGAGGGAAGCGAAGTCAGCCCGAGTGTATAGCCTCGGTGTATCCACCTTGTGCTGACTTTATTATTGTTCTATTATGTAAATGGCCTGCATCTTTTTCAGGACATAAAATATCCAAACTTTAATGGATGGTGTAGGATGAAATCCAGTTGTGCCTTATTATCCAACAGTCAAGAGTAATAAAATGTACTTTATGTAAATGAAAATGTTCCCCCTCATCATTCTTTGACCCTTGGAGATACTAGAGGCAAAGAACAACACTAAACTCTTTATTGGTGGAGCCATTTCGTACAGGTTAGTGCAGTTTAAAGTGCAATTAGTCCAATGCATGTGCATGAGAAGTAGAAATGATACAAATGAAATCCAATAAAATAGATAAGTGAAGAAGAAATAAAATGGATAAGGGGCAATTGAAACATTTTGAAACATCAATACGATAAAATGAATAAATGATTTAAAGGAACACTGTGTAGCATTAGTGGGATCTCTTGGCAGAAATCGAATATAATATCAATATTTTCTTTAGAGTATAATCACCCAAAAATAATAATATAATAAGTGTTGTGTTTTTGTTTGCTTCGAATGAGCCGTTTATATCTAAATACGAAGTCAGCCGCCATGTTTCTACAGTAGCCCAGAACGGACAAACCAAACACCGGCTCTAGAGAGAGACACTCACGTTTATTTCTCTGACACGCTTGGCACACGGGAGATGTTTCAGTTGGTTGCAATCTGCAACCTCATCGCTAGATGCCGCCAAATCCTACACACTGTACCTTTTAATAAGTTTTGAATAACGGCATATCACTTTCTAATCAAAAGCAAGGCTAAAGAGGTAGGTTTAGGTTATAATATAAAATGTTAATAATAAAAATGAGGTTTATGCAAGAGAAGCAAATGAGATTCGAACCATTTAATGTTCTTTCTTTTCTGCACACCTGCAGCAGCATAGCTAAAATCTTGTTTCTTCTAATAGGTTGTACTTTAGGGCTGCAACTAACGATTATTTTCATTGTTGATTAATCTGTTGATTTTTTTCTCAATTAATCGATTAGTTGTTTGGTCTATAAAATGTCAGAAAATGGTAAAAAATGTCGATCAGTGTTTCCCAAAGCCCAAGATGACGTCCTCAAATGTCTTGTTTTGTCCAAAGAGATTCAGTTTACTGTCACAGAGGAGGAAAGAAACCAGAACATATTCACATTTAAGAAGCTGGAATCAGAGAATTTAGACTTTGTTCTTAAAAGATTACTCAAACCGATTAATCGATTATCAAAATAGTTGGCGACTAATTTAATAGTTGACAACTAATAGATCAATCATTGCAGCTCAAGTTTAAAATGAAATTAGACTAATAAAAGGCACACCATGAAATATCAACGTGATACAATGTATATGTTAATTAATACATTTTAGATAATGGCAATAACACTTAGGGGTAGCCTAGGTTTGTGTCAATATAAAATGTTAATAATACAAATTAGAGAAGAAAAGCAAAATGAGATTTGAACCATCAGGTTGTTTCTTTTCTGCAAACCTGCCATACGAACCACAACGAGTTAAAAAGCAAAAGTGTGGAGCCGGTGAAAGACAAGAGAGAGAGAGAGAGAACAAGAAGGTCTGTTGGAGAGAGAGTTTAGTCAAAGTGTTTGAATAGATTTTCAGGAAGTAGTTTGTTCTTCTCCGCTCTGCCAACGTCATCGTCTCTGGCTCGCTTAATTTTCCACTGCCTTGGCCAACTCTTTCTCTACCTCTTTCACACACACACACACACACATACACACACACACACACACACACACACAAACGTGTTCAACTCGGCACAGATAGACAGTAACACGTGTGGACACACACATCACTCTCACAAAGTTATAAGTCTGCTCTTTGCTACGATCGGAAGCTCTGCAGGCCTGTGTGTGTGTGTGTGTGTATGTATGTGTGTGTGAGAGCTGGTGGCACCAAAACAATGTGGTCATTATTGGACTCGACACGAAGCCAGGAGGAGAAGACAAGCAGGGGAAACATAGAAACAGAACTCACAGACTATACACAGTAGCTGCTTTAAAATCGGCTTTATGGTTACAATGGATTTTTATATGATTTGTTTCTATGACTGTGAGTTTGTTTTGTCAGGTATTTGATTTGCCGCATCTGCTAAAAACGCCCCGTCTATTTTTCATTGTGGCATTGCTCCTTCTTCTTGCTTCAAGGATTTGAAGACTCTTTCAACCACTGTCAGTGTCCCGTTGTGTGTAAATCATTCACTCTGCTCCACGCAAATATTGTTGCCAGATCAGATTTCATGTAATTTTCCAGCCCAATCGCAACTTAAAACCTGTCTAATTCAAGAAAAATGGGGGGAAAGGGGGCGTTGCTAACGTCTTGGGGCGGGACTCTGAGTCTATATTGACATGAAAATGACCTCAGGCCTGGACAACCATCATGCGTGAGAAATTTGGAGCAGATTTGACAAAGTATGCTGAAGTTACAACAAGTTCCTGTTTCACGGCGAATGGCTCAAAATGGCTGTCACGCCACGGTCAGGTCGTTCAGTGAAAACTCACCATTTTAATATTTTTTCATCCTTAAGGTCTTACAATGGTCCTGACTAAATTCCAAGTCGATCTGATTAAATCTGTTGGAGGAGTTCGTTAAAGTACACAACCTATAAAGCGCTAAAAATGGGCGAAAATCGCACATTAAATTAAAAATGGCTGACTTCCTGTTGAGTTTTGGGCATACATCCAAGAGGCTTTTTTGTGCGTTTCCACATGTTACATCTGTCTGCCAAATTTCATACATGTAGGTGAAACCAGAACGAGGGGCTCAATTTTTCCAACTTTCTAGGGGGTGCTAGCGAGCCATTTTGCAATAGCCAAGCCCAAGACCCTTAAAATATAAATTTTTCACCGCACTGATAAGTGTGCCAAGTTTAACAACTTTTGAGCATTCAGGCCTCAAAAAGGCAATTCATTTGAGAGAAAAAGAAAAAGAAGAGTTCCTACAGTTTCAACAGGGCCTTCGCTGGCATTGTCGGTGCTCGAGCCTTAGCCAGCCCAAATCATAACCTTGCCATAAGCCTGTGTAAAACCGTAAAACCTATGCGCAATATAAAATGCATCATAAGCATACAAAACTTCATATCTGCATCAAATAACCAAAGATAAAATGTTAAATAGGCTATCGCAACCAAGCTAAGTACCTCCCTTATCCCTAATGATGATTGAATACAACTCTTGTCAATCAAATATTTCTCAAATGAGTGAGTGGACCCAACAAGAATCTTGAATAAAATAACAGCTTGTTTGCTAATATTGTTTTCACAATATTTTCAAAACCTCACCAAATGTTGACAAAAGCAGCACATATTTCATCGACCAGCCTGACTTCATCAAAAGTAGGGGCAGAAACCAGCGCAATCTGCCAACACTGCATGCAAACATGAATGTAATAGTTGAATTAAAGCTGCAAGCAGCGATGAACGGGCCCTCGCCCCTACTTGCGCGTCGGGGATGCTGGCGGGACGCCGACCGACGCGGCCGGGCACCGTGAAGCCGAAACTCTGACGAGCGCCACGACGCCTGCCGCAAGGCTCTACGACAAGCGGTTCACGAGTTATGAAGGGGGGCGTGGCTAATGTGTAGGAGGCGGGGATAACAACACCAACTTAACAGGCACTCTCTGCTGAGCGATATAACACCTCCCACAAGACTCTACGACAAACGGATCATGAGTTATGAAAGGGGGCGTGTGTAATGTGTAGGGGGCGGGCATAACTTTCACCAATGAAACAGGCACTCTCTGCTGAGTGATATGACACCTCCCACAAGACTCTACTTTAAACGGTTCATGAGTTATGAAAGGGGGCGTGGCTATGACTATATTTTTGCATTTACATATAATCAGGACTGGACCCTTATCATACCTGAGAAATTTGGGGCAGATCGAACTATGTACAGTTGAGTTAGGGTTAACCCACTCTCTGCTGAGTGATATGACACCTCCCGCAAGACTCTACGACAAACGGTTCATGAGTTATGAAAGGGGGCGGGGCTAACGTCTTGGGGCGGGGCTATGAGTATAATTTTTCATATACATGTCATCAGTACTGGACCACCATCATACCTGAGAGATTTGGGGCAGATCGGACTATGTACAGTTGAGTTACAATAACTGCCTGTTTCATGGCGAATGGCTCAAAATGGCCGCCACGCCACGGTCCGCTCGTTAAGTGAAAACTCACGATTTTAATAACTTTTCATCCTCAAGGTCTTAAGATGGTCCTGACCAAATTTCAAATCGATCTGATTAAATATGTAGGAGGAGTTCGTTAAAGTACGCGGCCTATAAAACGCTAAAAGTGACATGAAATCCAATATGGCCGACTTCCGGGTGGGCGGAGCTAATAAAACCCAATGAGGAATATGTTTCAAATGATGAGTGGGATATGCATACCAAATTTCATGAATATCGGATCAACTTTGACAAAGTTAAAATTTCAACGCGTTAGGGGGCGCTATAGAGCCGGCTAAACACACTGAGCCTAATGGCTATACATTTACATAAAGTTCACAGGTGTCTATCATTTTGCCAAATTTCATGAGTTTTCGAGTATCCCAAGGGTGTCAAAGGCATGTTCAAAGGCTAAAAGACATAAGGGGGCGCTAGAGAGCCAACATGCCACGCCCAAGCAAAATTTCACCACTGAATCAAAGGGATTACCTGTTTGGATGTGCGTGTAAAGTTTCATGAGATTTGGTGCATCCTAAAGTCCTCAAAAATGTGTTCGTAAATTTTAAAATCACGCAGGAAATCCAACATGGCTGACTTCCTGTTGGCCGAAAAAATCTCAAAAATATTTAATGTGCCATTGAAGATGTGAGCAATGACATACTTAAATTTCGTGAAGATCGAAGTAACTTTTTCTGGCAACCTGCTTTCTATAGGGGGCGCTATTGAGCCCGCTGGTGCACCCGAGCCCAATCACTACAGAATATTGCAATTTTCGCCACTTCTGACGCATATTCCAATTCTGGTGAGTTTTGGGGATGGCTAAGGTCGTCAAAAACGCGTTCTTGCAGCAGAAAAAGAATAATACCGACAAAAACAATAGGTTCCTTGCACTTCGTGCCAGGGCACCGTTGGGTCCTGGCACTTTCGTGCTCGGGCCCTAATTAAAGCTGCAAGCAGCGATGAACGGGCCCTCGCCCCTTGCGCGTCGGGGATGCTGGCGGGACGCCGACCGACGCGGCCGGGCACCGTGAAACCGAAACTCTGACGAGCGCCACGACGCCTGCCGCAAGGCTCTACGACAGGCACTCTCTGCTGAGCGATATGACACCTCCCACAAGACTCTACTACAAACGGATCATGAGTTATGAAAGGGGGCGGGGCTAATGTGTAGGGGGCGGGCATAACATTCACCAATGAAACAGGCACTCTCTGCTGAGTGATATGACACCTCCCACAAGACTCTACTACAAACGGATCATGAGTTATGAAAGGGGGCGGGGCTAATGTGTAGGGGGCGGGCATAACATTCACCAATGAAACAGGCACTCTCTGCTGAGTGATATGACACCTCCCACAAGACTCTACGACAAACGGTTCATGAGTTATGAAAGGGGGCGGGGCTAAGGTGTAGTGGGCGGGGCTAACCTTAACCAATAAAACAGGAACTCTCTGCTGAGTGATATGACACCTCCCACAAGACTCTACGACAAACGGTTCATGAGTTATGAAAGGGGGCGGGGATAATGTGTAGGGGGCGTGGCTATGACTATATTTTTGCATTTACATATAATCAGGACTGGACCCTTATCATACCTGAGAAATTTGGGGCAGATCGAACTATGCACAGTTGAGTTAGGGTTAACCCACTCTCTGCTGAGTGATATGACACATCCCACAAGACTCTACGACAAACGGTTCATGAGTTATGAAAGGGGGCGTGGCTAATGTGTAGGGGGCGGGCATAACATTTACCAATGAAACAGGCACTCTCTGCTGAGTGATATGACACCTCCCACAAGACTCTACTATAAACGGTTCATGAGTTATGAAAGGGGGCGGGGCTAACGTCTTGGGGCGGGGCTATGAGTATAATTTTTCATATACATGTCATCAGTACTGGAGCACCATCATACCTGAGAGATTTGGGGCAGATCGGACTATGTACAGTCGAGTTACAATAACTGCCTGTTTCATGGCGAATGGCTCAAAATGGCCGCCACGCTACGGTCCGGTCGTTAAGTGAACACTCACCATTTTAATAACTTTTCATCTTCAAGGTCTTAAGATGGTCCTGACCAAATTTCAACTCGATCTGATTAAATCTGTAGGAGGAGTTCGTTAAAGTACGCGGCGTATAAAACGCTAAAAGTGACATGAAATCCAATATGGCCGACTTCCGGGTGGGCGGAGCTAATGAAACCCAATTTGGAATATGTTTCAAATGATGAGTGGGATATGCATACCAAATTTCATGAGTATCGGATGAACTTTGACAAAGTTACGATTTCAACGCGCTAGGGGGCGCTATGGAGCCAGCTGGCGACGAAACACTACAGAACATTGCAATTTTCGACACTCCCGACGCATGTTCCAATTTTCGTGAGTTTTTGGGGATGGGAAAGGCCTCAAAAACGCGATCTCGCAGCAGAAAAATAATAATAATACCGACAAAAACAATAGGTTCCTTGCACTTCGTGCCAGGACACCGTTGGGTCCTGGCACTTTCGTGCTCGGGCCCTAATGATAAGGGACGCAGGAGATCTAAAGCTAAATGTTAAAAATCATTTGCCAAACCAACAATCAACAATAAGATGTTGATTCAAACTACTGGGGATTAAGATCTGTATTTGGGTAAATTGTGGACATATCAACACTGAAAAAAGTGCAACGACTGTGTCATTCATTTAAAGTGCATTTCTATATTGGTCTGATTGAAAATCATGCTTTCTGGTTTAAACCAGTTTTTTTCACTTTGCTTTAAAGCAAATAATACTCCCCCTGGAGTAAAGTAAAGCAATAATTTAACTCAAATAGTATTTTCACTTCAAACCAGAGATTTTCCGTGTACATTTATGGTTAGTGGCAGGATGGACAACTATTTTACACTGTCTCTTGTATTTTGCGCGGGTGTTAGCTAACACTAGCTGAACCAGGTTATCTGCTTTAATGTCTCATGTAGAGAGAAACCTTTCTTTACCAACGTTTCACAAGTGCAAAGTCAATACTGGAGCTAATGTTAATGCTAATGTTGTTAGCTACAGTTATTTTCTTCGGACATTGTCCGGAGTTCACATGAGAAAAGTGCTCGGGAGAGGCATGTCTGTGTTATAACGGGAGACCGGGAGAAGGGTAGAGGGCCGGCGGGTCTGGACATGTTTCTACCAGGGCGGGGCTGGGCTCCTCCGCCGCTCTGACACACAGAGACACACAGAGACACACAGAGAGCTGCAGCAGCAGCAGCAGCAGCAGATCCAGGTGAGGAGGACTAGGTGAAACTCCGCGGACACTTTAACGTTACTGAATTGACGACCATAATGAACGTTACTGTAAGTGTCATAAACCTTTGGAGTAAAAACGAAATCAATTTATTAAAACTTGTGTTTAACAAACAAAACGTAATTTGACGGAGGTGACGCACGTTCATCGGCCGTCTCTCATCCACAGCCGGTCTGTTTACAGCCTCAGCTCTCTGGTTACTGCATGGAACCTCGTTTATTTTAAAAGTTAGGTATCCCATGTCTGAAAAGGCCAGAAAAACCATGCAGCTCCTCTAGACCCCCACCTCCCTCTATCAGGGTACCCTCCAGACCCCACCTCCCTCTATCAGGGTACCCTCCAAGCAGTGAATCTGCTCAGATAAGCAACACAGGGAGGGATTGATAGTACGACAGGTGATTGACAATTTTCTGTGCCCTACACATTTTTTAATCCAGAGTTACCGTTTTGCTAAGAGGAATATGTTAGTTTATATGGTGATTTTGCTCTTTTTGCTCTTGAAACAACATGTTGTAATATAAATATTGTGAACTCATATGAATATTACTTTTACTCTTTTTAAGCATAATCAAAAATGATGAGAATGGATTGAGTACTAGACGGTGAGTATCGATTAAAGAGGAAGAATTCATATCACATTCTCTCATTTGTCAATGTTAATGCAGTATACTGTAATACCACCAGTATGTGTTAAATTAATAATTAATAATTATTAAATTAGAGTCTGTTGTGACAATTATGGACAATGTTAACTATCCCAACAAAAAACTAAATGTGAAATCTCACCTTTTGCTTTGTGTTTACAGGTTTGCTGTTGTTTCATGAAAAGGTCACAGTTTAGCCACATTGCTGAATTTGGTAAGTCCCAAAATGAACAACAGTGAACATCATTTTCATGTATGTTTAAATAGGAATGACAAACCCAAAATAGAAATACAGCACTTTAGAGAATAAGTTACCACAGATGTATAGGCCAACTTACTAATGTAGTATATAAATGCAATTTCAATAATTTCAGTTGAATTAGTAATGCAGTGGAAATTACATGACAGTATGAACATTTATTGGCAGGTTCACTTCATATCAGTATTTTTACATGTTTAATTTATTATTATATTTTAAGAATTATAAATACAAATCAAAAACAACTTCTTTTCACCAGAATTGTGAATCAATGAATTTGTGAATATGAATCAGATGTAAGTTAATGGCCGATTTTTCACTCCAACTAACACTACTGTTTTTATTCTTGCTTTTACTAGATCCTTTTGGATGGGCTGCCATGGCCGTGAAAAGGCCAGCCAAGTTGCGAGTTATTCGTGCAGTGATAAAGGACAAAATGGACAAGACTTTTTCACTACGAAGACAGGACGTTGTGGGAAAGGAATCAGGAGTGGAAGAGATGAAAGAGAGATGGCCTGCATTGTTCACAATGGATGAGGTAAGTAACTTCAGTGGTGGCCTGTAAAATAAATAATATTATCCCCTATCATAAGAAACCTGCTAAGAAATGGAGCCGAACCAATTTAAAATGCATGTTTTGGCCCTTGATATCAAAAATAAAATCTCATGCACCACACAGCTGTAATGTAACATGTAATGCAAGAACATTTGCATGTGCTATTTTGTTTTTTAAAGGTCAATGCTGAATTCATGAGGATCACAACTGTTCCACTTCAACCGCGATTCCTGGCTTCCTTGGACAAGCACCACAGCAAGCTGATTGACATCATCAGAAACAAGGGAGGAGTTGTCAGGGAGAAGACCCGGAACATACTGAAAGTTCTTGATCAAGTATGTACTGGTACATACAATACATAAACATTTGCCTTATATCACATAAATAGTAACATTGTAAATAGACGCAATAGTGCTCATCTTGTCAACACATTTGATTGTGGAGTTAGATTACACGTTGGAAGATGTACTACGTTTGTCTTCTCAGTTTGACAGGCCTTTTAACTGGTTTGCTCAAAGCATTTGTAAATCACAATTACTGTAACTCCCATTTTTGCATTGTGCAGTGTTTGAATCTTCAGGTTGCATCTTCAAGTTGAAAAATTGGACAGTATAGTTTTGCATTATGTGCGTGTGTTTGTGCTCTCACCTAGAGCCTCGAGGTGAATCAAAAAAGAGAGTGTCTGCTGAAGTGCCTTATTCTGTACCTTGGGGAAGACGTGGACAAACTTATCAAGGAGTATCTGGTAAGTAGTTTTGCATGAATCACTTAAGCTATACACAAGATAAAACATTGAATATTCAAACTTTACATGCATGTACTGTACATTTGACTGCGTATAATTATTGTGGAGTTCTCTGCCCCCCCAGTGGTCATTAATTATCACAATTTTTTAAAAATTGAATATGTCTAACACAATGACTTAAGTCTCTGTGCTGGTTTATATTTTATATTTTGTAAAACACTATATAGTGTGGCTATATTTGGCTGGAACCTATTAAGATATTTTAATTGCAGTGTGAAATATTTGTCACTTCAGAGCAGCAGCAGAAGTGCAGATGGAGTAGCGAAAAGCCTGGACATAAAATGGATATTATATCCAAATATTGGATTGTGGAAAGTGTCTGAAGATTCTGAAATTAATGAAAATATGAAGACACAAGGCAGTTGTATCTTTTAACATTATAGTGAATCTTATAGTAGTATGTATGCTACTGTATTGTACTATTTAAGATGTTATAACTTTTTGGATATAGCTTTTATTAATACGTGTACCAATGCTTTACTTGCGATAAAGTCAAATGTTTGCTATGAGGAAAATATTTGGAGGAGCTGCCATTAATCTGCTGGACTTTGCAAGTCATTAACATTTTCGCATCACTAGAACCCCAATTTAAGTTTTTTATTGAGATTTGATTGAGAGAATTGTTTGTATAGATATTTTCTTGTATTGGTACATCAGTCAGTGGTTTCATCAGAATCGTTTTCTCATAAATGTCTTGTTTTTTATCAGGTTGTGCAGAAGGATGAAGCTGAAACCGAGCTTGAGAGGTGTACAATGGCAGTGTTTGTCATCAGGGAGGAGGAGGATCCTCTCCAGCCACCGCATGACATTGGGATTGTTCTTGAAGGTGTGGAAGTCCTTAATGAGTTGCCATCGGTCGCACATGCATGTGCCATGTTATTTGGCTTCATCTATGCTCTAAACTTGAGCTATCCAGGTGAGCTCAAATACACTTTTGATGCACTACAGAAAATATTCATGGAGATAGAGCCAAAGAAAATGACACGCAAAGTGTGCAGTCTGAGTGTCAAGCTCTAAATACTGGATCAATCAAGAAAGACATTTGGATACAGCATGTTTTTTGTTCTGTTTTATAGCTTGTATTCAAATACATTCCAAGATGATGGAAGAGTTTCATTGTTAATTGTAAATAAGAGAGAGAAACAGACTTTAATTCAAAACTGGCTCCAGAGGATGCATTGCCAGCAAAAAAAAAGTGGAAAGGCCAACGACATACCTAACAGAGACTGTCACTTTTAAGTGATGTGAAGAAGCGAAACAACTGTGCAGTGATAAAGGACAAAATGGACAAGACTTTTTCACTGCAAAGACAGGACATTATGGGAAAGGAATCAGGAGTGGAAGAGTTGAAAGATAGATGGCCTTAATTTCAGATTTTCCCTGTTAACAGAATTATTTCTGTGGTATAAATATTGTGGCACTGTTATTAACACTGAAATGTGAATAATGCTAAATTCACAATGACCAGCAATTCAGTACTAGTAATGGTAATGTTCTTAAACTGACTTATGCACAAAAGAGCAAGCTTTGTTCATAGATTGCACCCCCAGCAATTGAACTGCACTTTTCCTTGGTTGTTTTTTTGGGTCTCTTGAACATTTGTAATGGTTCAAAATAATGTGACATTCATACATTCTGGTCATTTTATCAAAGGATAGTCAAGTTTTAACACTGTTAGAATCTATTTTTACATTTCTTAATGGCTATTACATTACATATCTCAGGTTCTAAAGGAGAGATGTACAAACCCGTTTCACATGTTAAGATATCTGTGGTTAAGGTTACAGAAAGGTTGCATAAGGTTTAAAAAACATTGAAAAGATCATGATTTATTTGATTTTATAGTTACTATGTATTTTTCCTCAAGTGTTGAGTATACTTGCTAGCTTTATTGGCTGCACAATTCATTGTGGGTTTCCTTTTTTTGGGGTTTTTTTTCTTCTTTTTTTTAGTACATAACAGAAAAGGTGATGCATATTTTAAAAAGACATCACAATAAACATTTAGGTATTTGAAGAGAATATTCCTGTCTTTATTAATAGTAAACTAAACTAAACATTGTCTGTAACAAAATGTTTTTTTAATTTGATCTTATGTGAAACTTCTACTAGCTTTTGTTTATGTGAAAATGTAAGTTGTAAAAAAGCAAAAAATGCTATTATATTGACACAGATAAAGTATCATTTTGGCTTGCAACTAAAGAAAATATATTGATTAAGGTAAATTAAAATTTTAGTTTGTTTGTACTGAATCAGAAATTTGACTTGAGAAAACTTAATAAAACTAGATGTAACAAATTAGAGCATTTTAATTAGTTTATTCCAAAGTAAAACTCTACTTGGATGTAATAGTAAATATTAGTTTTATCCAAAATGAAAAATTAAGTTGTAACAAAGTAAAAAAAATAGTTTATGGTCTTCATAATAAATAATCTTTTTACTTTGTGTGAATGTAAATTTTTGACTTTGGCCAAACAAATATTTTGATTTATATTAAATCATAATTACGGTTTCAACCAAATCATAAATACAATTTGAGAAAAACTAATAAAATTAGATGTAACAAATTAACTTAATTTTTTTAAGTCAATCCAAAGTACCATTTTTTTCAGTGAATGTAAGAAAAGACATTGGATGCACCTTCTATACCTTTACACGATTAGGATTATGATAAATGTTATTCACAGACTTTATATAAGAAGTGGACAGTCCTCGTCGCCATCTTGGTTTTTGGCAACCGGAAGAGACACGGGAGGGCGGAGCGAAGTACAACTGAACGCTGAATAAGACATTTTTAGGCGACCAAAATGTTACAATTAGCTTTCATGAACTGAAAACACACTATGAAAGAGTTAAAGTTCATAAACACGGACAACTCCCAGAGTGGACAACGCCATGGTAGCGACCTGTCAATCACAAAGTAGCCACGCCCTAAAGCACCCCCTGCTTTATGGTCTATCTGACTCTAAATGGGACCATCATTTACTAAATCTCATGCTGTATTGAAGAAGACTTGAAACTAGCGTTTGAGACCATAAACTCATGTTTACAATGTTTACTGAGGTAATAAATCAAGAGAGAAGTAGACTCATTTTCTCATAGACTTCTATACAACCAGAGGAGTCGCCCCCTGCTGGCTGGTAGAAATTGGGTCTATTCTAAGCAGTGTATTTCTATGGAGGCTATTGGGTTCAACAGCAAAAGGAAACAGTTTGTCATCCTGCCTACACTTTCTCTAGCTCCTATTCTCTGTGGTCTTTGTACTTGGGGGTTCCCCTCAGTAATTACTATGCCGAGTGGCCCCAGAAACAACAACAGTCCACTGTGGCCGAATGTCAAAGCAGGAAACAAACTTCTCTGCTCGGTGGCCTCAGAGACGGCCTTGTTTAATCAACCGTTTACTTCCCCGTGATTATTTTTGCCAGTGTTTACTCAGATCTGGGAAAAAAGTGCAACTGGATCGCATTTTCTATATTGTGATGATGAAGGACATTTATCCTCTGAACCACTATCCTAAGCAGAATGAGAGCTTAAAACAACCAAATCTCATGTGCGATATTAGTGAGATGTATATCTTGAAAGGAAATCTCAGCACAAAATGAATACATGTGTATACATATACACATTGTGCTGCTGTGACTTTCCAAGAACCCTCCAAGCGTCCGCTGGAAGGAACAAACCCAGTTATCATCAACCAACGTGGGTGAAACCAGATTTAAGGAGCGTTTCCAAATGTGGCCGAGGGAGCGAGATCCACTGTGTCAGTAAGTGATAACACATCACCTTAGGAACCGTGCATCTCCAGTTACTCCCCTTTATACAGATTTCTCCAAGACAGAGATTTTATGAAAGAAAAATATTGAGACATACACTCTCTAGAAGCTCTGTTTTTGAGAAAATATAAGAAAAACTGGTTGATTCACCATTTATGCTATATAAATATGCTATATTTTTAGGATTTTACAGTACCTGTACAGCAAAAATATAGCGCCATAATTAGTTAATGATATCCGATTTTCACTACATGGCCAAAGGAATTTGCGATATCTATAGAAAATTTGGAAAAAAATATTATAATAATGATATCACTCAAATTCATCTTGTTTATTGTGCATTTTTTGGCAAATGAATTACAGTCAAAATACGACTGAGGGAGGCGGAGAGAGAATCTGCAACCGTAACTATATATAAGATGATTTAAGAGCCGCTGGATTATTTGAACCATATTATCACATGTGTATTTTAATATAATATATAATATATTATAGTAACATTATAAGGACAATCAAATAAAGCCAAAGTGTTATTTCAGGTCATCATATTTAAGCACATTTCACTTTGTTTTCAGTATTGCGTTTGCAGCTGTTGGGTAACTTTAAGGGTTAAGGTTTTGGAAAACCCGTCTTGTTCCTGGTAGTGGGCTGGCAAACTTGGTTAGAGGCCACCGGGGGGGAGGAGAAAATGAGATTTGATGGCCATTTGAGCCTGGGTGAGCCCAGATTAAATAAGATTTGAGTGTCATTTCTTGATATCAATCCCAGGGCCCAAAGCAGATAACGGATCAAAGATCACATGTAACAGGAAACATAAATTCACTGAGAAGATGATGGAGGGGAGAGAGCAGACTGGATGCTATTTGATGGTGCTGTGGGTGGAAGGAAGGATGGAAGGTTAGACTGTGGCTCGGTGTGGAATGAAGGATCAGTAAAGATGTTGCTGGTATGGTAATTTGTAGCCTTTTCCCCCTCTAGCCTGTGTTATATAATGTTTCTTTGGATAGGCATCTTTCATCAATATTTCCTTTGCAAGAAAAGCAAATTTTACACACACTCGCTAACTAAATTGCCAATAAATTGCGATATCTATAGAAAATTTGGAAAAAAATATGATAAAAATATCACTCAAATTCATCTTTAACTTTGTTTATTGTGCATTTTTTGGCAAATGAATTACACTCAAAATACGAGTGTAGGGAGGCGGAGAGAGAGTCTGCAACCATAACCATAACATGGGAGATTCATGTTGGAAATAAAGTGATGAAATGCAAATGAAGGTTCTAATGTCAAAAACGTTGTAAACATTTTTCAAGATAAATTAGTTTTAATCGATGACTCGACGTCTCCTCTCATGCAAATCACCTAAACCGTACGGACTAATCTGCACTGCTTTAGCATTAAACTTCAATTTTTGACAAAAAACCGACAGTGAAATCCATAAGCCTCTGCTCATGGAATTAATGTCATGTTAAGTCATCTCCATCAACGAGCATTAGTTTCTTTTTTTTTTAGATTTTTAGATCATTCTGTAGCTTCCCAGTAGTGTTCCTTATGTTTTCAAATCATCATTTTGGTCACAGTACGTATGTTTTAGCGTCAAAATGCTATTTTCCCACGTAGGTTTCTGCATGATGACGTTGCTACATACAGTGTGTGTATATATATATATATATACACATATATCCTAATCCATAGTCAGTATGTATTACATACCGTCCTCCTGCTTCTCTAAACTAGGAGCGTGCCGACCGCCAGGTAAGTTTACCTGGCGGTCGGCACGCTCCTAGTTTAGAGAAGCAGGAGGACCAGCATGGAAGCTAAGCAAAGTACTGCTGTGGACGCCACGTTATTTGGACACGAAAGTCACACAATAACACAAACAAACCAGCAACTCCCGTGTTCTGCGTAGTAAAATGATTGTTTTTGTGAATGGAGTCTGGTGGCTTTGAAGAGAGCGATATAACAGCTTCAGTTTACCGTCAGAAAGGGCTGTCTGATGGCGAGGTAAAGATATGAAAATATTCTAAATATAGCGTACACTTAAACTGATATACATTTGTGTTAGGTGGTCTTTTTTTACATTGCTTAGCTTAACATCACTATTTTTCACAAGCAGTTGAATGGACTTTTCCATTTGAAAAACCTGGAAAAGAACGCAGATGATGTTGACGTTGAAGTTTGGATTCTGACCGGTGTTAAAGAGCGGTGTCACTCTGCTGGCAGGGCTGGGTATACTGCATTTATTACTGTAAATATGATTTATGTCATTGTTGATTTATCTGCCAGTTGTTTTTCTCAGTTAATCGGTTCATTGTTTGGTCCATAAAAAAGTCAAAATATTGTTAAAACAAGGCATCACAATTTCCTGAAAGCCAAGGTAGCATCTTTAACATTGCTTGCTCTATCTGACCAACAGTTCAAAATAGGGCTGTAAAGAACAATTACTTTCATTATCGATGGACTGTTTTGTCTATAAAATGTCAAAGATTTGTATTTTTAATGTCAAAAGGTAGTGAAAAATACCCATTGCTGTTTCCGAAAGCCGATATTATATAATATATATAGTTCACTATAACATAAGACAAAGAAAAGCAGAAACAATTTTTTTTGGTATTTCATTCATAACCACATAAAAGAGAGAAGAGCAGCAAATCTGCAGAAGTAATGTTGGGATCTGTGCTGGAAAAACATCTTACCTGAGCAATTGATTTTCAAAGTAGTTGCTGATTCATTTTCTCTGGATAAGGATTAATTGTTTCAGCTCTAAAATATATTATATTTTATTATATTAAATTATATTGTTAATGTGTAGCCATATACCTACTAAAGCTCCCTGTAAGCCTTTGACGTCTCTGTCAAAGCCCTTATATTAATAATTTTGATCTGTTTTTTATCATTAATCAGTCACATTAATCATACACATTTACATTAGGAACAATATAAATGAAAGTTAAAGGTAATGATGGTGCATTATGCTCATGCACTGCAATATGCAAAGTGATTTTTGTAAGCTAATTGATTTTTCTTCTTTCTGCTTGTGTGTGTGTAAATAGTTCTTCTGAGCCATTTACACATGCACACTCACACATGGACAGAGAGGAGTAATAGATATTGTCCTTGTTTGTGTGCTTGCGTGCTCGGCTGTCATAAATGCTCACATGTTCCCATTCGTCAGGTGCTGCATTGTGCACATTAAATATTTGTATTAAGATGGATGTGTGCTTATGAATAGAAAGAATTATAGCAGTGGATTTATAGGCCAGGCAGCCTTTGGGACCGCACACACCATTTCTCCTGTGTGTAGTTATAGGCTGCGGGGGCGGGGGGGGGGCGATCACACCCTGGGACTGACACAAAACAAGAGTCATTATTTTTGCTGTAATTATGAAATATAGCCATACAGCCTGAGGAGAGGAAGGTGGGGGGTGACAGATTTTAGAGTCAGAGATGGAGAGAAGGAACATAACGGGAAAGGAATTAAGAGATGAGGAGAGGAATCAAGGATGCTAGGAGTGAAGAAGTAGGAGGCGAGGATGAAAAGATAGGTAAAGCCTCACCTGAGGGCGTACGGATATGAGCATTACCTTTGCTGCACTCCAGCACATAGGAGAGGCAAGAGAGCATTAGTGATGTGAAGTCCACTCAACCAAAACCCACTTCAAATATGTCCACATATATTGAAAGCAATTACAAAAACCATCCTTCTATCCAGACAGTGTGATTCACTCTGCGAGAGCTTCATTAAAATTTGAGAGCAGAAGAGATGGGAGAGGAGACAAGGCATTATTTTTTGCCTTAATTATGAAATATGGCCTCATTAATTGTAATACAGCTTCAGGAGAGAGAAAAGGAAGGAGTTAGGGAGCATCGGAGCAGAGAGGAAGCGGAGGAGTGAAAGGAGAGACTCACAAGAAGAAAGTAAGGTGTGAATAATGTGTTTGGGGGCGGATTAACACCTTGAGGTTAACAGGAGTTATTATTTATGTTGCAATAATTAGATGGAGCGTCTATCATATTAAGGGTGCAGACATGTTAGTAGTCCATCAACTGTAGAGGTGCTACAGCGCTAACACAGCTTCTCCAATCCACACTAAGAGTGTGTTTGTATGGAAAACTGCACTAAAACTCTGCTACTACACATTTATGTTACCACGTTTTAATGAAAGTCATTTAGATACAGCAGTTGTGTGCTTTTCAATAGTCAGCACTTTACCCTCCCTGTTTAAATAAACACAGTTATTACAGTATTCATATATATATATATATGATATAATGCGGCCTGACTTAGTAGATATTTCCCATAAGGCTAACCATTTCTTATTAGATACTTTCTGCCAGCTCTGTGGGGAGCATGGACTCGGCTTTCTCGTCTTCTGCTTTCACTCTTTGAAATTGTACCAGACTCATTTTTAAAGGGAGACTGAAGATCATATGAAACACAAAATCAAAGGAATCCATTGATACCAATCACGTTATGCCAGTTTGTCGGGAAGAACGCTAAATAATGCCACGAATTTACACTAAATTTTGACGAGGAAAAGCTGTCATGTCCATTTCCAAAGAGGTCCCTTGACCTCTGACCTCCAGATCAGTGAATGTAAATGGGTTCTATGGGTACCCACGAGTCTCCTCTTTACAGACATGCCCACTTTATGATAATCACATGCAGTTTGGGGCAAGTCATAGTCAAGTCAGCACACTGACACACTCCCATGTTGATAAGAGGATTAAATACTTCAATCTACCTTTAAGGTACATTTTGAGCAGATAAAAAAAATGTGCAATTCATTTGCAATTAATCAGGATTAACTATTTTTATCGATTGACAGCCCTAATTTTTTTGTTTAAAACTTTTATTTTGAAATATGACGCAGTGAAAACAATATCAGTTTAACAATGATCACAGTCGTAAAACTAGAAATAATAATAATAATAATAATAATAATAATAATAATAATAATAATAATAATGTAATCAAATTACCTTGGTTCAATACTATGGATCAATAGAAAAAAAGCCATACTTTCTGGATTTTAAAGATGAAATCATATTATTCAAAGTTCAAACCCACAAAAACAAAACAAAGCAACAAATATTTAAACAAATAATCGATTTATGAAAATTGTTGCTGATTAAAAAAATGCAATAACATAAAATTCTAGATATCACATAACCTTTGTTTCCTACTTTCCGCCCTGACATACTTGATCATTTAGAAGAAAAATAAATATCTCAGTAGGTCTCATCATCTGTCTGAATGACACAAATTTGTAATGATGACCCCAAAAAGTCAGAGTTGCATGTGAATACCTTTAGTTACATGTCTGCAGTTTGTATTACATCACTATAGTGCCAAAAATAGGGCATTTCTTACAGTTGGGGAAACAGAGGAGGAGAGGAGGAGAGATGCAGAGAAGGATGTATTATTGTGGTTTGTAATGAGGCAGGATTTGGTCGGGCACTCTGGGCGAAAGAGTTGCTGCGGCTCTGTGATTATGGAAGGGATATAACATATCTCTAATCTTTATCTTATGAAAGTGCATAGTTGTGTGTGTGTGTGTGTGTGTGTGTGTGTGATTGCATGTTTCCATTACCGCAACTCTTCTGAAGAAATCTCAGTCTGAGATTTCTTTCTCTCTGCAGAGTTGTCAGACTGTCAGAGGTGGCAAAAAGCATATGTGTGAGGAAGAGAGAGAGAGAGAGACGGTGAGGGGCTCACTGAGGATTTTTCATTTGCTTACTGTTTAGTCTGTTTGGTAATTATCATATCCACCATCTGCTACGGAGCATATGATAAGTAGAAGAAGGAGCAGCGCTGCCAAGAGGAGATGGAGGGAGAGAGACAATGAGGAGACATCCAGAGGGGGGAAGGGAGGAACAGATGAAGGAGGAAAGCTACCTGGGTTTATGTACGGCTGCTTGCATGCATGTGTCGCTGCATACATTTATGCATGTTTGTGTGTGCAGCGCCGTGGTGGGAGGGTGTGGTGGGTACAGCAGGAGCTATTTATAGCAGCCGCCTCACCTCGCTGTTAGAAATGTGTTTACGAGGAGCCGAGAGGCATCGTGGGAGTCCCGGCAGACCGAGCCCCGGCTCACAGCGTTATGTCACAGCTCACCCCACCCCTCTCCCGCTGTCTTCCTCTATTCCTTCCTCAGTCTGGGCTAAATTGATGAAGCTGAATAGGCGTCCAAACATAGCTGGTTAAAGTCTCTCTGCAGTCGGTGCCACGACAACTCAAGTGCTTCCTGCCAAACTGAAAATCACGCCACCATTTGAGAAAGCAGACTGTCGGAGGCCTTGCGTCTGAAAATGATCAGTCACTCATAGACGAGCTTGTTACCATGGTGTAAAGACAGTGAATGATCATTTTTTGTCGGTTTTAGGATTAATGTTTGGTGAATTAATTCATCAGCTTCATTTCACTGGCTCAGAGGCCTGCAGATATTGACTCTTTTAACCATTTGAACTCTTATTGTGATGTCATTTTTTGGAGTTTCTTCAAATGCTTCATATCCCTAAAGTCTGTACACCCTAAACTAAAAGGCTATTTCAGTCAGTAAACGAAATTGAAATTGTGTCATAAATAAAAAAAAATAAATAAAAAAAATTGCACGTTTTTTCATAAAATGCTACTAAATAAACACACAAAACATATTGATCCAAAAGATTTCTGAATGTAGAAACATGAACAAAATATTTCTTAACTCTCCATAATTTATTTGAGCTATGCATATTTTTAGTTTTTGAGATACTGTCTGCTCATTTTTATAAGCAGATCGAGTGCAACTGCAAAGGCAACAGGATCTTGCAAACAACGATCTCACGCGGCCATTACGGGGCAATACTCTGGCGCCACCACACGTTTCACCATGTTTTGTACCACACGTAATGTAATTTAATGACGTCATCACGAGTGACCAACATGATGACTTGAAATACAGACGCCTCAGCGTTCTGCAGCAAAACGAATGAATGCTCTCGCTATTATGGTTTTTATTTGACATAAATTTAAACAGGATCATGCAAACAAAGATCTCCAGCGGCCGTTAGGGGAAATACACTGGCGCCCCCGTTTGTTGTCACCGTGTTTTGTTCCGCACGTAACGTGATGACGTCATTATGTTTAATGACGTCATCATGAGCGTGCAATGTCATGACGCAAAATACAGAAGCCTTAGCTTTCAGCTGCAAAACGACTGAATGCTCTCGCTATTATGGTTTTTATTTGACATTGATTTAAACAGGATCATGCAAACAACAATCTCCCATGGCAAACCACAAAAAGGACACCTGCGCATCAAGCCCATTTTAAAACAGAAGATTCTTTTTAAAGTTTGCTTCTCTGATACTTTGCGGGAGGCTGTTCCAGTGTCGAGGAGCCACAACAGCAAATGCACGATCACCTTTTATACCGGAATGAACCCGTTTTTACCTGCAACAAGGTGAGTGCTAGTGCTACATCATGGGCTCAAGGCTCCCACAAAGTGTGAACAATATCTTGCTTATAATTTGAAACAAAGCATAGAATAATTTCAATTCTCCCAATTTTCTTTTCAGGTTCAAGTCACAAGGATGTTCGGCCTGTGACCAAGATAATAAAGGGACTTGCAGTAGCTGGCCAAAATATATAAATAAATAGTGTTGGCAGATTACATGATGAGAAAAATAACTATCCAATTTGGTGACAGAAAGGAATTGGCCATCTTTGTTTCCCACCTACAGCACCATGTGGCAAAGCCGGCGAGGAAATTGCTCGATTTGAAAGACCAAAATGTGGATCCTCCTGGTGGAACTACTTAATAGAGGCCGGGATCCAGAGAAAACTCAAATGAAGCAACTGAGTGTGCTATCGAACATGGCCAGGTCTGCCTTCCCCAATGCTGCCATCTGTTTTCACTGCGTTTCATTGGAGTTATCACAGGAACAGAAGGGAAAGTTGGCAGTCGGCAACATATTTGTGATTACTAAATGTTCCTACCTGAAATTTAGGACAGGGTCATTAACAAAAAAAGCAGCCATTGGTCGCCTGCAGCGGCACAGTACTTTCAGTCACTGGTGTAAAGTTTTGAAATTGCTGTAAGACTAAACTTTCAACAACATTCTTATTTACATTGTTAACATCATGAAATGCAGCCTTTTACATCGATAGAATATATAACACAATACAGTCAATACAGACATTGACACTAAACCAAGAAAGAAAAAAAACTCAGAGTATGGAGTATATTAACTACAACAGATGCAAAATACAACAAGTATTTAAAAAAAATACTAATTCTACAAGCTCGTAAACTGCTTTGTCCACAGAAATTGCTCATTCACTTGATCATCTGTTAAATCTAAATCCCTAACATAATTATCTATATATTTTCAAATGTATGCTGTTTAGCCTTTAATATGTATGTTATTATTTATAACTAGAAATTGCATTTCCTGCTGAAAATGCGTGGGAACGCTGACAGCTGAAATTCATTTTAATGCATTGGTGAAAATATAGAACTGAATTGTAAAACTGAACTGCATGACCCCAAAAAATGTAAGAACTGAAATACATTGCTAGAAAAGCAGGAAGCTAAATATGTTAGACAGAAAGTAGGTTTTGGGTGGAACAAACCTTTAAAACTATAAGTGCTTGGACAGAAAGTAGTATTTTGGCAGAAAAAACGTTGAAAACAATAAGTCATTAGACAGAAAGTGGTATTTGAGTGGAAAGTAGCAGTAGTAGTAGTGGTACAGTACTAGTATTAGTAGTAGCAGGAGCAGCAGTAGTAGTAGCAGCAGTAGTAGTAGTGGTAGTAGTAGTGTTACAGTACTAGTATTAGTAGCAGAAGGAGCAGGAGCAGTAGTAGTAGTAGTAGATGAAGTAGCAGCAGTAGTAGTAGCAGTAGTAGTAGTAGTAGCAGCAGCAGCAGTAGAAGTAGCAGTAGTAGTAGTAGTACTACTAGTAGTAGTAGTAGTAGTAGTAGTAGTAGTAGTAGCAGTAGTAGTAGTAGTAGTAGTAGCAGTAGTAGCAGCAGTAGTAGTAGCAGTAGTAGTAGTAGTAGGTAGAACCTTTAAAACTATAAGTGCTTAGAAAGAAAGTAGTATTTTGGTCGAATTAACCTTTAAAAACTATAAATTGTTAGACAGAAAGTGGTATTTTGGTGGAAAGTAGCTGTAGCAGTAGTAGTGGTACTAGTAGTAGTAGCAGAAGGAGCAGCAGCAGTAGTAGTAGTAGTAGTAGTAGCTGTAAAGCTGGAAGTCACTAGACAGAACATAGTAAACAGAGTCACTCTATAGAGATTTTATTTAAAAAAAAGAAATTGCTGAATCAGCATTGCCACAATAATTGGTCTGTGATTATTTTCCATAGCAGTGCAATACATTTTTTGGGCGTAAAGCAAAGAGAGGGCTATACATGCTTGTTCATTTTTGCTAAAGTGATGTTTCTCTGGATATAAGTCCAACAGAGATTAAAACAATGTTCTTGGTTATAACTCTTACCTCTTATCGCCAAATACAATGAAACAGTATTCCTCTAGTTTTCTTACATTTTGTGTGTCTGGTAAGTTTTTGTTACATCAATTTTGGTTCTAAATATCTGCTCTGAGGAAATATAAGAACCTAAGGGACCAACTAAGAGTGTAGTTTTTTAGGGGATCAATGGAGCCTTCGGACCCCTACTGGGAGCATTCAAAGACCGTCAGTTCCATTTCCAAGTCCCATAGTAAAGTAGCCCATCTTTTGTCTGGCTGCTGCAGAGAAGCAGGTCAACATTTATGCAGCATTGGCATGGCTTTACTGGGCTCAGTGGGCTCAGACTCGGTCAACTGTTCCCATAAGCATACTGTGAAGCATCTCAAAAGCCAGCCTGGAGACAAACACCACATGAAACAGAAGATTTGGATTACAAATGTAGGTCCACATGCTGCTAGAGGTCTAAATGTGCCCCAACTTGTGGACAATAAAATATTGCAAATTCAAAGGCATCCGTGTGTGTTTGTTCTGTAAAATGGTTTCCGTGCAACTCTCTCCCATAGCAGCCCCGGCGCACAAAAAAGCTTTGTGAATGACACGATAATGCGCGAGGCAAAACTGTAAAGATGTAATAAGAACCCTCTTGCTTCAGGCGTGTCATTTTCACGCTATGTAGTCTGTACTGACTGCACTGTAAATGCATCCACGTAAATATGCTCGGCTCAGAGCTAGTGATGTAGAATAAGAAGTGAGAAAGGCTGTTTATGGCGGGAGGGAGGGGAGGCGGATGGGTCCAACAAACACAGGACTTTCAACCAGGAGACCGCTCTTTTATTTTCTAAGTTAGTGACGCATAGTAGTACATTTTTATGATATTTTTTCAATGATATCTTTATTTTTCTGTGGCATTTTTACTGTACACTTCTGAAAAGGTTTTTACTGTCTTACGGGGTCACGCGCGTCTCAGCTGCGTCTCTTCTAGAGAATAGAGGTCTCGCCTATATTTGCCGTCTCACAGCAACAACAGACAGTGAAAGTGATCTATTGACTGTATATTAACATCATATCAGCTACATTACTACAGTTTACATGTCTAGACATCTGTAGAATATGTCACAGACAGTGAAGGTGATCTGTATCAGTATATTGACATCATACCCGCTACATTACTACAGTTTTGATGGCTATCCGTAGAATATGTTACGGAGATGAAAAAAAGTAAAGACTTATTTTGAAATCAACACTTCCTGCTTTCATTTCAAAATAAAAGCCCTCAAGATTTTTTTTCTGTGGACAGAATTCCTTAATTTCTTTAACACAAGGCTTTTATTCTGAAATATGTGCCGGACAGTGTTGTAGAACATGTAGTGACTTGGAGAGCTCCATGAATGAATATAGTACGGAGTTTTAATGTGGATTATTACTATTATTTACAAATTACCACACGTTTCTTTACCTTTCTCTGTCCAAAATAAATATAAATTATATTTATAATGAAATTAAATGGACATTAAAAGGCAAACTCTATGTAGAAAGAAAGGTCTGACAGCAGCAGCTGCAGAAGCAGAAACGCAGCAGACACGCAGCTGAAATGCAGCTGGTGTGAACACCCGACGCGTGTATCACGCATCCACCACGCCACGCAGCCACCACGCGCTCCTGACGTTCCCTGTGTGTCTGGGCTGTTAAATGTAACATGCGATTGATTCCCTCTATTTTGGGATTTTTTTCTGTGCTTTTTGGTAGTGCTAGGCAGTTTTAGCCCACGAGCCACTGAGCATTCATGTGGTTATATTGTACAGTTTTTAAGCATAAATTAATTTCAATAATCCCTCAATACAGGCTATAGAAAATGTATATCATTAATGTGTTATGGTTGAGTGTGTCACCATTCATCAATTTTATGGTGTGGTTCTTGTCATGTTTTTCCAGTCTGGGGCTTTCAAGTGATTTTCTAGTGCATTGCTGGTTGTTTCTGACTGTTGTGGTCACGTTTCCTTTGTTGTGAGAGGCGGTGTCCTGGCGGTGCATCCACAGATGAATCCTATTATGTAATCATGCAGTCTCTTTCCTGATTGGTGTCTGTGTGTCACCTGAATGTTTCAAACTGCTATTACTGCTTCACGCTGATGATGGCTTATTGCTGAAACGCGATGTCACGTGTTTTCTGTACTGATGTTATGTTGTTTCCTTATGTGTTGTACTTAGTTTACGTACTTACTTGAAGGCCAACCATGACTTTTTTCCTAAAACTAACTAAGTGGTTTTGTTGCCACTTAGTTACTACTGCACAAGGCACAAGGCTACTGCACTTTCATACGCTTTGGTGTGATATCGAGTTGCCCATAGGGTTTTAAACCTCATCCAAACTAGGAACGTCAGCAGCGCGTGGTGGCTGCGTTACCTGTTGTTTTTCATTTCGGTGTCCCTGTTAACAGGTTAGAGCATCCACATTTCAAAATAATAGCCCTCAAGCGTTTTTTTCTATGGACAGAATTCCTTCATTTGTTAACAAGGCTTTTATTCTGAAATATCAGTGCCGGACAGTGCTCTAAAACATGCAGTGGCTTGAAGAGCTCCATGAATGAATATAGTACGGAGTTTTAATTGTGGATTATTGCTATTATTAACAAATTACCACACGGTTCTTAACCTTTCTCTGTCTAAGATAAATATAAATGATATTTATAATGAAATGAAATGGCCATTAAAAGGCAAACTCTATGTAGAAAGAAATAGCTGACAGCAGCAGCAGTCACGCAGCTGAAATGCAGCTGGTCTGAACGCCCGACGCGTGTATCACGCAGCCACCACGCCACGCAGCCGCCACGCGCTCCTGACGTTCCCAGTCTGGATGAGGCTTTATACTAGCATAAGAGCGAGGCAGATAGTGTTGCATTGACTACAATGTTTGTAAAATGTAGTGATGAGGTTTTGTTCTTATGCCTGTGCAAAGAAGCAGTTACAATATACTGTATGTGTTTTTGCCTCACCTAGAAAAATAACAAAATTACTGTAGATTGGTTGAAGTGGACTAGATTTGTCTTACACAACTAAACGTGGGTAGAAGTGAAAATCAGATTCAGTTATTTCAAAGGTTGTTTTATTTATGCTATTACAGAAACTCATTATGAATGACGGCTATTTTTAGCCACTGAAAAGCGGTTTCATGTGGAACTTTGAATGGATTGAATTCAGAACGATTGGTGTCCCTTTGAAGCTGCTTCAAACGGCCTCAAGAGTGGACACACAATACTTAAAAGGTGCGATAAAGCCGGCGCTACGCTTGTGGATTTTCAGAATGAACGCGCTGACAGCTGGACAAATTGAACTAATTAGCAAAATGAATTTATTCGAATAAAAACTAACCCAGAAAAGGATTTAATCAGTGCAGCTGACGTTGTAAAAAAAAAACTAAGGCAAGAAACTTTCCTGCCAAATGTGTCTAACACTCTCCCATCTCTGCTTAATCTGCAGATGAAGTCAGTCATATTGATCAAACGAGTCTCTCTATGCAAATCGTATTGGCAAATGGTTTGTTACTGAATGAATTAGTGAGTGAATTTATGTGTGCGTGGGTGCAGTTTGTATTACCGGGGACTGAAACGGCCTTGGGCACAGCAGGATGTAAGCATGCGTACAGTGTAATGTTTATCTATAGGTACACATAGTTCAGGTCCATGTTGAATAGTAAACATCCTCTTTTCATCTCCAAGGCACCTTTTTAGTTGCTTTTGAATGATTTCATACAGTCAGTGGTGCGTAACCAAGTACATTGCACTTGAGTATTTTCATTTTATGCTTAGAGAAACATCAGACTTTTTGCTCTACTATTTATTTGACAGCTGCTTTACAGATTGAGATTTTTCATACAACACATTCAAGTTAATAAAACATTATGCATATTTATCGATGAAACTACCCCACAGTATATGAAATACCCAATTAATATGAGCTTCTCCTTGACGAACTACAACAGTAAAATCGGTAACACCTTCTATGATGCCCAGGTCTATAATGCATTACAAACACACTCATAATGTGTTATAATCTGCTTATAGCACTGTATAATAATAGTTATAAGCACTCATAGATATTCGTACTGCTTTATAACAATAATCATACCACATTATAAAGCATTTTATAATGACTTATAAAGTCAAGTATCATAATACTTCATAATTGCTGGTCAATCACTGACATTGTTTTTGCTAGGATCATAGTGTATTATCATTCCATAATATTAATATTTTTTTATAATGCATTATAATGTGATTGTAAGTTGCTTTAAATGGCTATTAGCTATAGATAAAGTATAAATTAATTTTATTTTGTGTGTTCTTGCATAGATTTACTTTACTTAAAGCAAACAATGACCACTTAGAGTAACTTATAATCACATTATACTGCGTTATAGTGTATAGTATTATAGTGAATTATAAAAAGATTATAATGTATTACAACTACGGGAATTGTAATTCACTATGATCCTTGCAAAACAAATGTTATAAAGCATTATGAATATTTATGAGTACTTATACTACAGTGATGTACGCAGATTATAACACATTATAAGTATGTTTATAACACATTATAGACATAGAAAGTGTTACCTAATAATCTATTGATATAATAATAAAACACTCCACGGGCCATTTTACTTTTCAGTACATTTTGTAGATTATACTTCTGTTCTTCTACCGTAGCAGTAACATTTTCAGTGTTGCGATGGAGTATTGATACTTTTTTAAGTACATGATCTGCATACTTCCTCCACCCCTGCATATAGTTTGCGTGACAATTTGCAAACTGTCAGCAGAATGGTTCAGACAAAGTTAAAAGTAAGCTTAATTATATTTTAATGACAAGATTGTATTGGGATTTGTAATCTCAGTGTGACGGTTGCTTTTTGTTTAATTTAGCTGCTGCAAATATGATGGTTTTGTTTGTTCAAACTCTCCAGAGATCCAGACACCAAAACAAGCAGACAGTCTGTCTTTCAGTCAGACTTAAGAGGCAAACAGACAGGAATGGAGAGAAACCCAAAATACACCCTGCTATTTATTGTCTCAGTAAATCTTCCTTGTCAAGCGTACGTGCTCTAACATTTCCTGTTGTACTTCCTTTGTATTAACCTCTGTATAAAACATTTGGATTATTTTATGGTCAGTGTGAGTCATATATTTTCTTTCTCTGTTTCCTTAATAATTCATCTTAAGTACCAAATTGTCTGAGCATCTTCATCACTATAACTGTATTTTTCTACTCAAGTAGTCAGTCAAACGTCCCGCCATGCACACAGCAGCAGAATCAGTGTGAAGCTGCTTCTCTCCGCCATTGCAGAGAGCCCAGCAGTAGCCAGACATGCTGGCAAAGGGGACCTCTTGAAGCTGCAGATGCATCTTTCTTCTTTTTTTTCTCTCTCTGAACCAGATTCATGAATAATAAATAACAACGGGTGGAGAGATGGAGAGATAAAGTGAATGTGAGCGGGAGGAGAGATGAGATGAAAGAGAGGGATCAGAGGGTGAGGAAAAGAGAGAAGACCATTAAGACAGCCAGTGACACTATGGAAAACTGGACTTACTGAAGAAAGGAGAGGCGATTAAGGCGAAGAGGTAGAGGATTAGGCAGTGAGGCGTGAAAACAAGAGCAAGACAAGCAAAATGTGTTGGGGGAAAAAAATGGCAGAGTGAGAGAGAGAAATGAAAGTGCATGGGAGAAAGGGGGGGATGGGGGCGGACAGGAAGATGGAGAGGTATTAGGGGAGAGATGGGGAAGAGGGGGAGGAGAGGAAGACAAATCAATGGAAGATGAGCTCTGCTTCTGAGCAAGAAGGAGCGAAATGGTTTGGCTGATTCCTCTCCTGCTTTTTCACTCCAAGTCTGATGTAACGACAAACAGATTTTGGTTTCTGTAATTGCCCTGGAAATTGAGAAAGAATAGCTGCTTAAAAATTAAAATCATTTTCCTCATTTTGCAGTCGACGCTCTTCCTCTCTGGCACCTCGTCCGATCATGTCTCTCCATCTCCTCTCTGGCACTTTTCTCCCCATTCCCTCCATCATTACCTCACCTAATACAAAACAGAGGAGGAAGCAGAAACATTAAGCGCCATAGAAGCGTCTTTAGCACTCACTCTAATGGCCGTTAATGGGATCTCTCTCTTTCTCCCTCACACACACACATAAACAGTGTTTTTCTCCTGTTCATTATGGCCAGTGAGATTGGATGGGAGAATGCAAGGTGCCGTGAAACAGAGGCTATCATCATTATCAGTGTAATGTGTTGGTATAGAAATACAGTTGGCAAGACAGCTCTTTTTTTTATTGACATTCCTGCACTGTGGCCATTAGCCTCCCCTTGATAGCCACAATATCATAGACAACAAGTTAGAAACCACTAAAGGCGCTCTAATCAATATTTAGATTATGAAAAGTGAGAATAATCCCAGCTCTACAGAGCATTTCGGCTGTTTTCAGAACAAAAAGCTCTAAATCCCCGCTGTACGCTACCTGCCCAGCACCAAACAGCATGCAGAAAAAGTTAGTAATTAGCTGATGAACATGGTGGATGATTCAGCAGCTAAAAAGACAGCTATTTCCCTTAGGAGTTGGTGGAGACTTATACTCTTTTTCCACCAAAATTAGCGCTTATGTATGTTTTTTTAAACACGAGAAAACACGCTAAAAATAGACAATACACTCCTTTCCCATTGCCAGTAGACGAGTATGCATTTCTGGCCGGCAACGGAAGTAGGGTTAGTAAACAGTGACAATGTTACAATGGTTACTTCTTTTTTATATCTGTTACTTATTCAGCCACTCTCTTAAACTCTCAAACCAGAGTTGGTGATTGTTGAAACAGTTGAAAGACTGTCAAAGATGGTTTTGATGATGTTTTTATTTTGTTTCTGTTGTTGAGTTTTACAATGATCCACGAGGTAAAATGACTGTTTCTGTCAATGGAGTCTGGTGGCTTTGAGGAGCGCATATAATGGTTGTTTCTTTTTACATCTAACTGAATTGAATTTGAAAAGAGTTTTATTTAGTTTCTGTCGAGTGTGAATTAAGTGTGTGTTGATGATCAGTGAGGTAAATTTACTGTTTCTGTCAATGGAGTCTGGTGGCTTTGAGAAACTGTTGTTTCTTTTCGCATCTAACTCTGTGAATTACGGGTTTATTTTGACCAAACCAGAGTTGGTGATTGTTGGAGCAGTGGAAACACTAACAAAGACGGTTTCGATGAGTTTTATTTTGTTTCTGTCGCGTTTGAATGAAGTGTGTTGTACAATGACCAGCTAGGTAAAATGACTGTTTCTGTCAATGGAGTCTGGTGGCTTTGAGGAGAACATATTAATTGTATGTTTTGTACGTTAATATATCATAATAATTGGCCAAGTCCCTCCCACCGCACCGGAAAAGGGCCAAAAATTAGCATCCGCCCGGGTGTCATGTTTCCATCACTGCCGATCGGAGCTGGAGCCGATAAATACCCCTGACTAGTGCAGTCATTTGTCCTGGGAATGAATGCCGATTGTAACCTTTTCAACTAAAGACAAAAGCCAGATGTTTGTGGGTGTTAGTGGGTTTTTTGTTCATTGGGGCTTTACATTCATCAGGAGGACACAATCTGATTTTCAAAGCAAATGTTGTTTTGTGTCTGCTTGATGTGTTGATAAGCCAGCGTTTCCCAACAAGTTCACCATATAAATGTTCATATTATACATTTATTGATTAACATTTTGATAATTTTTTTGAGCAATTGATATGTCTAGAAAGTGTCATGAAAATCATGACACTCATGTTCTCAGAGCCGAAGAACAGTCAATTTGGTTACATAAAACAGAGGAAAGCAGCAAATCCTCTATTATGATTCACTATCAGATGACATATCTGATTAACTATCAGATATGTTGTTGATTTTATGACTAATTGTGCAGTCTGTCAGGCTGGTGGTTGGTTTCAGGAATCCTTTGGCTCCCAATATGCAAATCAGAATTGTTACACCAGGAAAAAAGAATTAAAATTTTCAAGGATTTCTCAATTATAGGATCATATCAGATTGTCACAAAATAGATGATTAGACATGCAGTTTATTAACAAAAATAAATAAATCTGATTTCTTGTCTTACAGTAGCTATCTTAATGTGCAACACCATCATGATTGCACTCCGTTGTTTATTTTTTACCATCACAGCGAAACACAGATGCACAAAAAACGCACCTATATACGCCACACACAGGTCTTGGAGAGGCATGGAAGAGTTTGGGTCTGATTAATTAATTCCCTCGTGGTGTGGCGCTGAGGCAGACAGAAACTTGTAACAAACCCAGAAAACAGACAACACACACTCGTTCTCATCCTGCTCTCATTTCATCTTCCTCGTCCTGAGCCAAAGAAGTGAATCCAGCAACCCAATCCTGTGAATCCATTTCCTTCTACAGTACCATGCCTTGAGTGATTTAGTATCAACTTCCTGAAAGTGAAAAGCCTGCAGAGAGAGAGAGAGAGAGATAATGTCCAAGAGGGAACCACTTCCTCCTCCTCTCCTCTCCGTTGCTCTGTCTTCCTCCTCTCTTCTCACAATGATGATGATGATAATAATACCTTTTATTTATACAGCGCTTTTCAAAGCAGCAGCTACAAAGTGCTTCACAGTTCATAATGACAATGCATAATAGTACACAGCATGAAAACAAAACAGAATTAAAAAAACAAATAAAACCAAAACCAAATGATTTGCAAGCAACAAACTTATAAAAATGCCAGCCTATATAAGTGGGTTTTTAAAAGTTTGGTGAGCAGTAAAGATGGAAAACAGAGTGGAGTGCAATGGAAGTTTTTTGCAGTTTGAAGGTGCAACATTTTGGAAATGTAAATAAATGCAAATAACACCAGTGAATGGTAATGTGATGTCACATTTTTAGAGGGTACTTGCTGTTTACTGCGTCAAAAGAACTGCTTAAGAGAAAAATTTGTAATATTACGGGAATAAAGTCATTGGTTTACAAGAAAAATGTTTTAATATTACAAGAATAAAGTCATAATATTACGAGAATAAAGTCATTGGTTTACAAGAAAAAAAGTTTTAATATTACGGGAATAAAGTCATAATATTACGAGAATGCTGGTGGTGCTTAAACTCACAACTCAATTGCATGTTGTCACTTTGGCTTTTTTATTTTTGGGCTGCGTGGGCAGATTTCCATCTGATTTCTCTTAATCTTATCTGAAACCTCCTGAATGTGTTTATTGAAGATGAGTGGGAATCTGCTTTTGGGTGCAGATAAGCAACGCTGACAGTGTCTCCCTTCAGCCTGATGATATGAAAGATGAATGTTTTCTTGTAACATAGCTCTTATGCATATATGCACATGTAAATCTGGTATGTACCTTCCACATTCATCTGCGGCTGCCCCAGCAGTGCTGAAGGAGCAGAGGAGAAAGTGCTTTCCCTCTCCCAGCACAGGACTTATCTGGATGCATGTGGGCTGAATTATAGATGCATGAAAAATCTAATGGAATGTGAAGGATACAGCTGAGTCACACACACACACACACACACACACACACACACACACACACACACACAGCGCAACACGCTACACTTGCAGTCACATGCAGTGATGCAAATATTGTACATACACGGAAACACACAAATACACATATTCCAGTGCACAAGCGTCTGATTACCGCTGTTTGAATTTGCTATAAATATCTCGTTATGTCAATTCTGCATGGACTGTGATTGGATCTCAGTATGCAAATGAGGAAGGAGGAGCACACTCGGATACAGATTGCATGTTAGTACCAGGTGTAAACATGTGCCACGTGCTGCAACTATGGATTCATTTCATTGTTGATTAATCTGTTGATTATTTCCACGATTAATCGATTAGTTGTTTGGTCAAGAAAATGTAAGAAAATGGTCAAAACTTTCCCAAAGCCCAAGATGACGTCCTCAAATGTTATGTTTTGTCCACAACTCAAAGAGATTCAGTTTACTGTCATAGAGGAGGAAAGAAACCAGAAAATATTCACATTTAAGAAGCTGGAATCAGAGAATTTTTTGCTTGAAAAATTACTCAAATTGATTATCAAAATAGTTGGCGGTCAATTTAATAGTTGACAACTAATCATTTAATTTATTAATCGTTGCAGCTCTACACCATACTCTATACAGAGACCTTTCCAACTAACTTCGTAACTAAATATATTAACAACAGCTGCTTTCAGTGTAGGTGTCAGGAGTCAGGATCCTACTCTTAGGCATCTCTTGTTAGCACACCACATTAATGTTATTATTTAAGATATTTATGGTATGTATCCGCAGGTTCCGCCCTTTCCACACTTCCCATTCATTGTCTATGTAAGCAGCCGTGCAATGCGTTCTGGTAGCGTGGCGGCGCGATTCGAGAGACGGGGCGTCACGTTGGCTGGCCTTCATTTGCATAAGGTTGAGGTCTAGGCTACTTTATGCAAATCAGGGGCGTCCATCGCCACTCGCCGCCTCTGGAAACGTCAGAGAAACTTTTAAACTAACTGTTGTCGATCTAAAAGAAAGACAGATTCAGCAACTGCACGGCTTATTTATCGCATAAAATGTTTTTAGAAACACATTTCGGGGAAGTGTTTTTGTAATAGAAGAGAAAAAAAGTTTCCAAATGGGCCGCCATGTTGGCTCCGGGTTGAAAGCTGGGAGCAGCATCCGGCAGCAGCCCACAAGGGGGAAAGCATTGCCCAATCAGATGCCAAGTGCAGCCCATCAAGCATCCAGTACCGGGAAGCGAGGGGATCCCTCGCGTCCAAAAAAGCCCCTGTGTACATGTACCATTAGGCTTGGACATGAGACAGAAAGCGAGCATTGCAAACTGAAGGTGAGGTGGAAATGCAGGCTTTTTACCCAAACCAGAGAGTAAAACTCTCCATTTGGCCTCTGCTGCATATATATATTTTTTTATAAAACTGCCTCTTGTGAGTCCTTCAACTTTATGGAAATGTTATAGTAAATCACTAGAGTACCCTTCAATGTTACACTTGTGCTTTATGAGTCAAAACGTCAACTTTGAGAATTGCTTTACAATGGGTTATGTGATGCCTTAAATTGGTCCTCAAAGCTGCTTTGACTTCTTCTACTACTGCTACTACTACTATGATAGCTGCTGCTACGACTACAATTACTATTAATAATCATAATATTCAAAATCTCTTGGTAAAATAGCTTTCCTGCAATCCTCCTGCATCCCAAACGTTTCAGGTAGCATTTCATTTATGGCATTTGTACATTTCACTTCTGCTTTAAGATTTGATGTCTGAGTTAGGGTAAAGGAAGCAACAAACCAGCTACTATTAAAAAAAACAAATGCATGAACCTGTTGTTTGGTTCCAGTCTCCGTGGGTTGGAGCACAAAGAAACAGTGCCACTTCCAGAAATGTGACCATCTGCACTGTTTTATTGAGGTGTTCTCTGGGAGGTGCACTGCAAAAGTACTGCAGCAATGAGTGCTTAACACCAAGCTGATGCCAAAATGGAAATAACATCGATTATCACTTCAAGTTTTACCTGAAACTCACTCACAGCGAACTTTCTGCTGAGTTCTTTAAGTTGAGCTGAGCAAGCCGTAGCATAAAGTACTGAAGGACTATTAATCGTAAGAAGAGACGCAATAAAACTACAACATCCATCAAAGCATGCTCTGCTAAACGGCAGTATTCAGCAGTTTGGATTGGTGGATTGATGGTTTCTGTTTACATCAATTCTCCTCACTGTTGCTGCATAGTTTAAGTGAAAAAATGCTGAAATCATGTGTTCATAATTCACATTTAGAGACACAAACCCACTGCAGCAACAACAGTCTAATCTCGAAATTCACAGTTTTCTCATTCACTTGTTCACTCACTCTTCTGCAGACCCTGCCTCTCTCTCCCTCTTCCTCTTTACTGCAGGGTATTATGTGGTATGGGTGTGTCTTTATCCGCGTCTGTCTGCAGTGGAGGACATTTCCCGCGAGGGCTTACAGATGCAGACACAGACTCGGGAGCAGTGCAGTGCAGTAGCTGTAAGGCGGTGGTCTACTCGGCAAGTTTTTATGTGCGTAATGAGGCAACAGGCAGTGTGCTGAGACTTAATCAACAGTCTGGTCATGGCATAATAGTGAGGCAGCAGGAAATCAAGTGTTTTTTAGCAGTAGTGTGGAAACTCCGGGTTCAATATTATCATTTATTTTGTTTTGAGATTGTCTCGTAAAACCCTCTTTTCCCCCCTGGATAACAAATAATCTAAGTGTGTGATTTGTTATAGGTTATAAAATGTCGGTTATACAGGCAGCAGGAGATGCATGTTATGATACAGCAGGACTGCATGAAAAATGTCTTTTTTTTTTTCCGGCACCACTACAGGGTTCAACCTTAATGTTTTTTTCCCAAAGTAAATTTTGACTTTCCCCTATACAGACAGTTTTATTTATTAGCGGTTATCAATTAAGGGATAATGTACAGCAAGCCGGTCATTGGCGATGGTCTGTCATACATCGCAACGGTCTGTTATGCTGTACATAGCAACGTGCAACGGTCTGTCATACATTGCAACGGTGTGTTATACTGTACGTAGCAACGTGCAACAGTCTGTTATACTGTACATAGCAACGTGCAACGGTCTGTCATACATTGCAACGTTCTGTTATACTGTACATAGCAACGTGCAACGGTCTGTCATACATTGTAACAGTCTGTTATACTGTACATAGCAACGTGCAACGGTCTGTTATACTGTACATTATCAATTAAGGGATAATGTACAGCAAGCTGGTCATTGGCGATGGTCTGTCATACATCGCAACGGTCTGTTATGCTGTACATAGCAACGTGCAACGGTCTGTCATACATTGCAACGGTGTGTTATACTGTACATAGCAACGTGCAACGGTCTGTCATACATTGCAATGGTGTGTTATACTGTACGTAGCAACGTGCAACAGTCTGTTATACTGTACATAGCAATGTGCAATGGTCTGTCATACATTGCAACGTTCTGTTATACTGTACATAGCAACGTGCAACGGTCTGTCATACATTGCAACAGTCTGTTATACTGTACATAGCAACGTGCAATGGTCTGTTATACTGTACATAGCAACGTGCAACGGTCTGTCATACATTGCAACGGTGTATTATACTGTACATAGCAACGTGCAACGGTCTGTCATAAATTGCAACGGTGTGTTATACTGTACATAGCAACGTGCAACGGTCTGTCATACATTGCAACGGTGTATTATACTGTACATAGCAACGTGCAACAGTCTGTCATACATTGCAAAGGTGTGTTTATACTGTACATAGCAACGTGCAACGGTGTGATATACTGTACATAGCAACGTGCAACGGTCTGTCATACACTGCAACGGTCTGTTATACTGTACATAGCAACGTGCAACGGTCTGTCATACATTGCAACAGTCTGTTACACTGTACAACGTAACGTGCAACGGTCTGTCATACATTGCAACGGTGTGTTATACTGTACATAGCAACGTGCAACGGTGTGTTATACTGTACATAGTAACGTGCAACGGTCTGTCATACATTACAACGGTCTGTTATACTGTATATAGCAACGTGCAACGGTCTGTCATACATTGCAACAGTCTGTTATACTGTACATAGCAACGTGCAACTGTCTGTTATACTGTACATAGCAACGGGCAACGGTCTGTTATACTGTACATAGCAACGTGCAACGGTCTGTCATACATTGCAACGGTCTGTTTTACTGTACATAGCAACGTGCAACGGTCTGTCATACATTGCAACAGTGTGTTATACTGTACATAGCAACGTGCAACTGTCTGTTATACTGTACATAGCAACGGGCAACGGTCTGTTATACTGTACATAGCAACGTGCAACGGTCTGTCATACATTGCAACGGTCTGTTTTACTGTACATAGCAACGTGCAACGGTCTGTCATACATTGCAACAGTGTGTTATACTGTACATAGCAACGTGCAACCGGTCTGTTATACTGTACATAGCAACGGTCTGTTATAGTGTACATAGCAACGTGCAACGGTCTGTCATACATTGCAACGGTCTGTTATACTGTACATAGCAACAGTCTGTTATACTGTACATAGCAACGTGCAACTATAACCCAGGTCACAAAGAGTTAAACACGGAAGCGCCTTAGCCAATCAGAGCGCAGGTCTACCGCAGCCTACGCAGGCTAGACAGTGGACGCTACTCAAACGCTAGAGGACACTGTGAGGAGAGGAGCTGCTGCTGAACGGTACAAATATAGCTCAGATAAAGCTGTAAACACAATATAACGTTGTCACATCAGAACGGTGACAGTCTGAACTCTGTTATAAGCTCGTAGTTGTGTGTGTGAGAGAGGAACTGCTCACTGAAAGCTGCTGAGCGACACAGAGAAACTCCCGAATCGGTGAGTCGCTGTAATAAATAAGAGCTGCGTCATGATGCTGCGTCACGATGTGCTAAGCTAACAAGTGCTAAGCTAACAAGTTCAAGTGAAAAGGCCCAGAGCTAACAGACTTAGCATTAAGCTATGAACAGTGCATTTAGCTAACTGTTGTAGAGCTCAGCTCAATGAAAGCTGCACTGGGAGGAATATAAAACGTGACATAAAGAGTGTTTAGTTGCTCAATGTTGTCTCTGGCTGGTAAAGCTACTGAACGGTTTAATACTGAAGCAACATGAGTTATGTTATGTCAGGTGTTTTATTTCATGGTATGGTGAATTTGATTTAAATAAGAAAGACAGACAAGGCAACAGTATTGTGTCAGGTTTACCTTCTATAATTTATAATTCATGCAACATTATTTGCTGTAATTTAAAAAGTATGTTATGTTAAGATAGAAATGCAGTCTCATTTCACCACAGTTTCATTTGTCATCATGCAGTGTGAAGGTTATTTAAAATATGTTGATTGTAAAATCTACGTTATATGAATATGTGTTGTTGAAGTTAAAGGAATTATTAATTCCTGATGAATCAGAAATGCAATAGATTCATGAACAATTCTGGCCATGTCAATAACTGCAGGTCAGGTTGTTTGGAGTGATTCAAAGTTGATGGCGAGCTAACCCAGACGAGACCTCTAGATCCCTGGAGTGAAGATCCCAGAGCCAAGAGCCGTCAACCTTACCTCTCTTCTGCCACGACAGTAGGGTAAACATCACAAACTGTACACGGCTACACCACCCTTTACGCTCAACTCCCAGCATCGTGCACAACCTCAAACCCCAGACTCTGACTTAATCCTTTTTTTTACTTGACTTGAAAACATTTACCCTCTTCGTGCTCCCTGAAACACATTCCCTGTGCCGGTGAAAGACTGAGTGTTAACCATCACACTGGTTAAAGTGAATGGACTGAATATTCATATTATTCATATGGTGTATTGTGATGCCTTGGTAACAATGTCTATTACTGAAACAGTTAATATTGAATTATTGTAGGTTGAAACGATTTGAGAAGTGATAATATTGAACCAGGTTATTGTTTTAATATTGTTACTCATTGAATGTTGGATCCAAATATTGAGATTTGAGATTTTGAGTTATTGATATTAGTGTGCACCCAGTCAGAAAAAAATAGTTGGTAATAACTCAGTGGTTCAAACCCAGAGTGTGACAAAAGAAATATTTCGTTGCTGAGTTGAAACTGAAGCATCTTTGTGCAATTTATCTGTATACTGAAACTCATGGGTATTCATATTATTTTGGTTGTTATTTTTTAAAATACAAGGTACCAGTTCATAGCTTTTTGTCTAGTGTGGTCATTTGATATTGCAAATAACTATTTCTGCCTCCTGTTCGAGTTTGGTATCTTCTGATTCTAGTCCAGTAAAATTATAGTGATAGGAGCTGTGTGCTACACAACGGTCTGTTATACTGTACATATCAACGTGCAACGGCCTGTTATACTGTACATAGCAACATGCAATGGTCTGTCATATATTGCAACGGTCTGTTATACTGTACATAGCAACGTGCAACGGTCTGTTATACTGTACCCAGCAACGTGCAACGGTCTGTTATACTGTACATAGCAATGTGCAACGGTTTGTTATACTGTACATAGCAATGTGCAACGGCCTGTTATACATTGCAATAGTCTGTTATACTGTACATAGCAACGTGCAACGGCCTGTTATACATTGCAACGGTCTGTTATACTGTACATAGCAATGTGCAATGGTCTGTTATACTGCACATAGCAACGTGCAAAGGTCTGTTATACTGTACATAGCAACTTGCAGCGGTCTGTTATACACACGTAGGCAAAATTGTTGGTACCCTTCTGTTAAAGAAAGAAAAACCCACAATGGTCACTGAAATAACTTGAAACTGACAAAAGTAATAATAAATAAAAATGTAACTGAAAATTAACTAATGCAAATCAGTCATTGCTTTTGAATTATGGTTCAGCAGAATCATTTTAAAAAACAAACTAATGAAACTGGCCTGGACAAAAATGATGGTACCCTTAACTTAATATTTTGTTGCACAACCTTTTGAGGCAATCACTGCAATCAAGCGATTTCTGTAACTCTCAATGAGACTTCTGCACCTGTGGACAGGTATTTTGGTCCACTCCTCGTGAGCAAACTGCTCCAGCTGTCTCAGGTTTGAAGAGTGCCTTCTCCAGACTGCATGTTTCAGCTCCTTCCGCAGATCCATCCACCCAATCCATCTTCAACCGCTTATCCGGGATCGGGTCGCAGGGGCAACAGCTCCAGCAGGGGACCTCAAACTTCCCTTTCCCGGGCCACATTAACCAGCTCTGACTGGGGGATCCCGAGGCGTTCCCAGGCCAGAGTAGAGATATAATCTCTCCACCTAGTCCTGGGTCTTCCCCGTGGTCTCCTCCCAGCTGGTCGTGCCTGGAACACCTCCCAAGGGAGGCGTCCAGGAGGCATCCGTGCTAGATGCCCGAACCACCTCAACTGACTCCTTTCGACGCAAAGGAGCAAGGACTCTACTCCGAGTCCCTCACGGATGACTGAGCTTCTTACCCTATCTCTAAGGGAGACGCCAGCCACCCTCCTGAGGGAACCCATTTCGGCCGCTTGCACCCGTGACCTCGTTCTTTCGGTCATGACCCAACCCTCATGACCATAGGTGAGAGTAGGAACGAAGATTGAACGGTAGATCGAGAGCTTTGCCTTCCGGCTCAGCTCTCTTTTCGTCACAACGGTGCGGTAAAGCGAATGCAATACCGCCCCTGCTGCTCCGATTCTCCGACCAATCTCACGTTCCATCGTCCCCTCACTCGCGAACAAGACCCCGAGATACTTAAACTCCTTCACTTGGGGTAAGGACTCATTCCCTACCCGGAGTAGGCAATCACACCGGTTTCCTGCTGAGAACCATGGCCTCAGATTTAGAGGTGCTGATTCTCATCCCGACTGCGTCACACTCGGCTGCGAACCGATCCAGTGAGTGCTGGAGGTTGCAGACCGATGATGCCCAACAGGACCACATCATCTGCAAAAAGCAGCGATGAGATCCCCAGCACACCGATCTGCAAACCCTCCTCCACCCGACTACGCCTCGATATCCTGTCCATAAATATCACGAACAGGATTGGTGACAAAGCGCAGCCCTGGCGGAGGCCAACCCCCACCGGAAACGAGTCCGACTTATTGCCGAGGATCCGAACACAGCTCTCGCTTTGGGCGTACAGGGATTGGATGGCCCTGAGAAGTGCCCCCCTCACCCCGTACTCCCGCAGCACCCCCCACAGTATCCGGGGGGGACCCGGTCATATGCCTTCTCCAAGTCCACAAAACACATGTAGACTGGATGGGCATACTCCCAGGCCCCCTCCAGGATCCTTGCGAGAGTGAAGAGCTGGTCCGTTGTTCCACGGCCAGGACGGAATCCACATTGTTCCTCTTCGATCTGAGGTTCGACTATCGGCCGAACCCTCCTTTCCAGCACCTTGGAGTAGACTTTACCAGGGAGGCTGAGCAGTGTGATACCCCTGTAATTGGCACACACTCTCTGGTCCCCCTTTTTGAAAAGGGGAACCACCACCCGGTCTGCCACTCCTTAGGCACTGTCACCGACTTCCACGCGTGTTGAAGAGACGTGTCATCCAGACAGCCCCTCCCCACCCAGAGCCTTCAGCATTTCTGGGCGGATCTCATCAACCCCCGGGGCTTTGCCACTGTGGAGTTGTTTGACTACCTCAGTGACTTCCACCAGGGTAATTGATGATGGTCCCCCATCAGCTTCCAGCTCTGCCTCTACCATAGAGGGCGTATTGGTCGGGTTCAGAAGTTCCTCAAAGTGCTCCTTCCACCGCCCGATTACCTCCTCAGTTGAGGTCAACAGTGTCCCATCCTTACTGTACACAGCTTGGATGGTTCCCCGTTTCCCCCTCCTAAGGTGCCGGATGGTTTTCCAGAAGCACTTTGGTGCCGACCGAAAATCCTTCTCCATGGCTGCTCCGAACTCCTCCCACACACCCGCTGCTTTACCTCCGTCACGGCAGTGGCTGCTGCTCTTCGGGCCCGTCGGTACCCTGCAACTGCCTCCGGAGACCTCCGAGATAACATATCCCGGAAGGCCTCCTTCTTCAGTCGGACGACTTCCCTGACCACCGGTGGTCCACCACGGTGTTCGAGGGTTGCCGCCCCTTGAGGCACCTAAGACCTTAAAACCACAGCTCACCGCCGCAGCTTCAGCAATGGAAGCTTTTGAACATCGTCCACTCGGGTTCAATGCCCCCAACCTCCACAGGGATGCCAGAAAAGCTCCGCCGGAGGTGTGAGTTGAAGATCTCTCGGACAGGGGCCTCCTCCAGATGTTCCTAGTTCACCCTCACTACGCGTTTGGGCTTACCAGGTCTGTCCAGAGTCCTTCCCCCACCCTCTGACCCAACTCACCACCAGATTGGTGATCAGTTGACAGCTCCGCCCCTCTCTTTCACCCGAGTGTCCAAAACATGCGGCCTCAGATCAGATGATACGATTACAAAATCGATCATCGACCTTCGGCCTAGGGTGCTCTGGTACCACGTACACTTATGAGCATCCTTATGTTCGAACATGGTGTTCGTTATGGACAATCCATGACTAGCACAGAAGTCCAACAACAAACGACCACTCGGGTTTAGATCAGGGAGGCCGTTCCTCCCAATCACGCCACTCCAGGTGTCTCCATCGTTGCCCACGTGCGCGTTGAAGTCTCCCAGGAGAACTATGGAGTCCCCTACTGGAGCCCCATACAGGACTCCATTCAGGGTCTCCAAGGCCGAATACTCCGAATACTCCGAACTGCTGTTTGGTGCATTACGCACAAACAAACAGTCAGAGTTTTCCCCCCCATAACCCGAAGGCGTAGGGAGGCGACCCTCTCGTCCACCGGGGTAAACTCCAACATAGCGGCACTCAGCCGGGGATTTGTGAGTATCCCCACACCCGCCCGGCGCCTCATACCATGGGCAACTCCAGAGAAGAATAGAGTCCAACCCCTATCCAAGAGTACGGTTCCAGAACCGAGGCTGTGCGTAGAGGTAAGCCCTACCAGATCTAACTGATAGCGCTCCACCTCCCGCACAAGCTCTGGCTCCTTCCCCCACAGAGAGGTGACGTTCCACGTCCCCAGAGCCAGCCTCTGCCGCCCGGGTCCAGTCCGTCGAGGTCCCTGGCCTTCACTGCCACCCGTGTGGCAGCGCACCCGACCCCAAGCGGTTCTTCCGCAGGTGGTGAGCCCACAGGATGGAGAGGAGGGGGGTGCCACGTTCCTTCTTCGGGGTATCCCCGGCCGGGCTCCGTGGCAAGCCCGGCACCAGACGCTCGTTGACGGGCCCTCCGTCTGGGCCTGGCTCCAGACGTGGGCCCCGGGCTTCCTCCGGGCCGGGTAACTCCTCCTCTGCCTCGTGTCGTCATTGGGGTTTTTGTGAAACCATTTCTTAGTCGTCGGCCCTCACCTAAGACCAATTTGCCGTGGGAGACCCTACCAGGAGCACGAGGCTCCAGACAACACAGCCCTCAGGGTCATAGGGACACACAAACCTCTCCACCACGTTAAGGTGATGTCCTTCCACAGATGTCATAGGATTTAGATCAGGGCTCATAGAAGGCCACTTCAGAATAGTCCAATGTTTGGTTCTTAGCCATTCTTGGGTGTTTTTAGATGTGTTTTGGGTCATTATCCTTTTGGAGGACCCATGACCTGCAACTGAGACCAAGCTTTCTGACACTGGGCAGCACATTTCGCTCCAGAATGCCTTGATAGTCTTGAGATTTCATTGTACCCTGCACAGATTCAAGACACCCTGTGCCAGATGCAGCAAAGCAGCCCCAGAACATAACCGAGCCTCCTCCATGTTTCACATTAGGTACAGTGTTCTTTTCTTTGGATGCTTCATCTCTTCGTCTGTGAACATAGAGCTGATGTGACTTGCCAAAAAGCTCCAGTTTTGTCTCATCTGTCCAAAGGACATTCTCCCAGAAGCTTTGTGGCTTGTCAATATGCATTTTGGCAAATTCCAGTCTCGCTTTTTTATGATTTGGTGTCCTCCTGGGTTGTCTTCCATTAAGTCCACTTTGGCTCAAACAGCGACGGATGGTGCGATCTGACACTGATGTACCTTGACCTTGGAGTTCACCTCTAATCTCTTTGGAAGTTGTTCTGGGCTCTTTGCTTACCTTTTGTATTATCCGTCTCTTCAATTTGTCATCAATTTTCCTCTTGCGGCCACGTCCAGGGAGGTTGACTACAGTCCCATGGACCTTAAACTTCTGAATAATATGTGCAGCTGTAGTCACAGGAACATCAAGCTGCTTGGAGATGGTCTTATAGCCTTTACCTTTAACATGAAGGTCTATAATGTTCTTTCTAATCTCCTGAGACAACTCTCTCCTTAGCTTTCTGTGGTCCATGTTCAGTGTGGTACACACCATGATACCAAACAGCACAGTGACTACTTTTCACCCTTTAAATAGGCAGACTGACTGATTACAAGTTTGAAGACACCTGTGATGCTATTTACAGGACACACCTTAGTTTAACATGTCCCTATGGTCACATTATTTTACATCTTTTCTAGGGGTACCATCATTTTTGTCCAGGCCAGTTTCATTAGTTTGTTTTTTAAAATGATTCTGTTGAACCACAATTCAAAAACAATGTCTGACTTTCATTAGTTCATTTTCAGTAAATTTTTATTTATTATTACTTTTGTCAGTTTCAAGTTATTTCAGTGACCATTGTGGGTTTTTCTTTCTTTAACGGAAGGGTACCAACAATTTTGCCTACGTGTGTACATAGCAACGGTCTGCTTTAAAAAGAAATAAAAGACCGTAGAACGCCATGATTGACCATCAGAATCGAGTATTCCAACAAAGCCGTGCAATAAATAACAACAAAGACATGGGTTTCGGTACTGGCAACTCTCAGCAGAGATGAAAAGGAAGCAAGATGGCTCACTTCTTAGCTACTACCATCATCAGCTCAGGAAAAACAACATTCTTTTTTACCGGTTACTTGATCGTGCAAGTGAGTTGCTAGATGTACTAGCCCATGTGGCATTTTACTTTCCCCAGGCAAGCAGGCAATCCCTATAGTTGAGCCCTGCACTAGGAACCTGTGAACTTTCGTAGCAGACTCTCCAGGATTTAGATCACATTGACTTTCCAGTGATTTGACGAAGAGGTTTTTAGAGAAACAGGCCACACGTGATAAATACCAATTATAGTCTAAAGAATATTATGACATTTTATGAAGTATATGAGGTTATTAAGCTTCAGGGAAAACAAGCAGACCTCACACAGCGAGGGCCAAGTCTCTACTGAGCGAGACAATTGTTTAATCAGTCCTGAAGTGACACATAACGAGATGAGATGCATCTGATCTGTCAGGATTCAGCTCAGCAGGTGATTGAGCACATCGTATGTTTGCTTTGCAGTAATGAATGAGAGCAGCACGTCGCTATGTTTGGGAAAAGAAAACTTCATGTGTTTCAAGTTGGGAAAAGTGGAGACAAATCAGGTCAGACTAAAGCTGTGCCTCAATTCTGATACTTTTGTTAGTACACCTCCGTGTAGTACGCTGTGCACACTATGTACTTACTTGCGTAGGTGCGTGAATTTCAACAGGTAGTGTCGTCTCAAATCGCATATCATCACGACGTATTGGCAGTAATTCAACTCAACGGTTAAATTAACCCAATAATAGCCTTTATCTGACTACAGTGTAGTGGTACTTAGTGAAAAAAAACACTTATATAACTTAAATTTGTATAGTTCGCCGTTTCAAATCGCAACCTCTGCAGCTTCCTCACCCGCCATTTTCCACAAGTTTGAAATAGGTTAGTGCGGCTGCAAGATTATGGACAAACTGTTAATCCCGATTATTTATCACCATTATTCATTGAAGGACGAAATATCTTTTTATTGCACTTTCACCTTTAAATAAACAGACCGATGTTTTCACTTCCATGTTGTGCTACATTCCTGCAATCTTTGCATCAAAATAAGGCTAAAACTTTTAGATTCTTCTTCACCTGAATTCGGTGCATTACGGGGCAAAACGAGTATAATATACAGTATATTCCTCCTCTTACTGGACAGCAGCCGCAACAGTCATGGATGGATTAATTTTATTTCGTTTTTGCAGCCGTTTTCTATGAGCAGAGCACAAGTTTTAAACGTCAATATCGCAGTCGATCATGTTCATTTAACTGCGGGAAGCCAAAATCATGATTGTGATTAATATTCAATTAATCCCGCTACGTAGCAAAGATGGCGACCGTTGAGGGTGAGAAGTGTCCAGCGTTCCACTGACGACGTTTTGCCCGTTTTGAGTACAACATCCGGGTACTTAGAGCGCACTGCTTTTTTACCACACTTCTCAGTCTGAACACAACTTATGCACTCAAAATAGTAAGTGTAAATATGGAAGTACGCAAATTGGGACACAGCATAATAAGGAAAGATGCCAGGCTGAAGTTGGTTTGATAATCAACAGTTGGACACGTTTTACCCAATAGTCTGCATCGAGTTAAAGTTGGTTTAAAGTGTGTATTGACCTACTGGAGGGTCACCACATCTACTAACCATGATCCTGAGCAAAACCCTGAATTATTAGATTACTATCAACTGTGTTTTAAGTTAAGAGAAAACAAGTAGAAGGCAGTAAAAGAGAGAGGCTGCAGTATGGACAGTGGAGTATTTGTGAAGTGTGTGTGGGGGGGGGTGTATGTGTGGGTGTGTCGCTGAGGTTGGACCATTACTGACAGCAGTGGGGAGGAGGAGGAGTAACGACAGAGCGATGAAGGAGCGGAGTGGTTGATTAGAAAAAGAAGAAAAAGTCCATCATCAGCAGGAAAGGTCCCAGACTGTCGATTACTCTGTTGCTGCAGTGTGTGTGTGTGGGTGGGTGTGTTATGGTGCATCGGGAAGCCTAACAGAGCTGTCCAGCTGTCTGGTCGGGGAAGTTGCCTTCTAAATGTAATCCATTTACCGATGGCTAATGTCCTGCTGTAAATGGAAGAGTTTCCTTCCAAGACAAGATAGAAAAATAAGCCAACACTCGCTCTCAGTAAAGGTTCTCTGGCATGAATGTGAAGAACATGACTGGCAGCCACTAAAGTTAGAAGATTCTCTCACAAAGTAGTTCTGTTTTCAAGGTTAGAATCTGATTTACAGTCATCGCAGGGGCTGGTGTGTATTTCTTCATCCAGATTTGAACTCTGCAGCAGCTCTGCAGTGTTTTGTATTCATGTCGTTACAACACATTATAACACGATCCTCAGGCCTTTAACACATACATGTCAATGTAGAATTGACCATTTATGTCCCCCATGTGACTCATTTTTGTCTTTAGAGAGCTTCATAAGTCTGAATGCAACAAAGAAAGACCTGCAGTTAGTGCTTTTATTGGATAGCATGAATTATTCAGAAGTCACACTCAAACTTGTACCTACCAGTCTCAAACAACCACTTTCATCTCTGCAGGGAAACGCACATAACTTTCTCTCTAAGGGGCCATTACATGGCTGCCGTCGTCTCTCAGCTTCATCCCCTACTTCTCTCCTCCTTCCTGTTGTCTTTTCTGTAACAAGGAGATTTGTGAGGCTGTGAAAGCAAAGATATTTAGAAGATAATGCTGCTTTGCTGCCAGCGATGTCTCTGTCTTTCAGGCTGTTCTAGCTGGAGCAGATTGATGAAATCATAAATTAGAGCCCTGCCTCGCCCCGTCTGGCTTTATAGCTGCAGTAAAACACAGAGCAGCTACCACTGAGACGCAGAGAAAATGCTGTGAATCTTGACCAACATTAAGTTCCGTGAAACAAAACCTGATTTAGTTGAATTGGAAGCAGACCTTCTAGGCTTTGTAGTGCTAAAACAGAACAAATAAAATGCAAATGAATTACCTACATACATATTATTATTGGTGATTATGCATCAGTTATATCTAGTGTGTACTTTTGCTGCTGCATCACAAGAAACAAGAAAGAAAAAGACTGCGGTAGAAACAATAATGGAAGCCAAGCACCTAGATAGAACTAGTAGGATTTGTGGTCTGAGATGAATCAATGACGGAACAAAAAAGATTTCAATATTTACAGTTGCTATCGCAGTTCTTTATTTCTGTAAGCTGCTTTTCCATACCACCTAAATATTCTTCTAACTTGCCCAGCGGCATGATGGGACAGGTGGTCCACTCATAAGATGCGGAGTTGAATATTTTGAATATATAATTAGTATGATGGATCAGTGGTAGACTCAGGCTGTCTGAGGGGCAGGGGTGGAAAAAATAAAAGGGCACCAGCGCACAGAAAGTTTTCTAACATGTAGGGCAGCCTGTATAGCACTGCATCATGTTTTCTCCATTTAGGGGCACTCATTAGTGTGCTTCATCTCCTTTTCTCCACTGGAAGGGCATCGTAGAGGGCACTTTATCATGTTTTCTCCACTGGAAGGGCACCCTTGAGTGCACTTTATCATGTTTTCTCCACTGGATGAGCACCCTAGAGGCCACTTTATCATGTTTTCTCCACTGGAAGCGCACAATAGAGGCCACTTTATCATGTTTTCTCCACTGGAAGGGCAGCCTAGAGGGCACTTTATCATGTTTTCTCCACTGGAAGGGTACCCTAGATGTCATTTTCTCATGTTTTCTTTGCTAGAAGGGCACCCTGGAGGGCACTTTATCATGTTTTGTCCAATGGAAGGGCCTCCTAGAGGACACTTTATCATGTTTTCTCCACTTGAAGAACACCCTAGAGGGCAATTTATCATGTTTTATCTACCAAAGATCTCCCGCTAATCAAATCTTTGTTCTTAGTTCCACTATGTCTCCTAAGAGTCAGTTCATGTGTCTGTTCTGTTTTCCTGTCAACATCTTTACAAAAGAAATTTTGTCAGGAAAGAAAGTGACAGATTTTTGGTCTTCTGTTGTGCATTTTTACTTGGGATTTGACTTTGGACCTTATTTCAATATTTTGCCACATCTGATTTGGTCATGTGCTGCCAGACCACATTTTGGTAAGCCCATTGAGGTCTTTAGAAAATCTCTGGGGGAAATAATTGGATAAGTGCCTTCCTTCACATTATAGTCAAGTGAGCTGGCATCACCTCACTCATCATTTGACTTATTTTTTGTTTTTGTTCTTGGACCCAATCACCCACGCTTCCACAGCTTATCACATGAGAAAAAAACAGCAGATTCTGATAGTTTTTGATAAGTCACAATCCCCCTTTTGTCTCTTCTGTAAAATGTTATTTTAGGAGCTGCCCTTTCTACAAAATGGCTCAAGTATTGGGTGACATTTGTAGGGAGACATATTGTCAAAGATACTTCTCTTTCGTCATTGTTTGAATTCTTTAGATGTCAAGCCATTTTACCCTTTTAGTTTTTTACACACAATAATGTCACTGAACAGCTCACTGTTATTTGTGACCGACATTATCGGTGTCTTTGTCTCTGGCGTCGTCTGCATCATTACAGTTTATTGTTACAGCTTTCACTGAGAGTAATTTGCACATTGTTGAGCTGGAAAGCAAATATTTACCATCCAAAACGAGACTGGATTCTGAGTCCGTGTAGAGTTTTTTTATTTGATCATCACTTGGGTTTCATATAGAAGCCACCAGAAGTCAGCAATTTGACTGCAGTGTTGTAAAGGAGGTTTTGGGTGTTTGTGAAGTACATGGAAGTCCTTCTGGCCTAGATGCTTTTTGTTATCGATTGTCTTTTATTTCATTTATCTTCATTGCTGCTTGTTACATCCCCCTCATTGTCCCTTTCTCTCTCACTGGCCCACTTTCATCTTTCTCTCTCTGCAAAGCGCCTCCTGTATCCAGCACAGCTCTCAGCCTCTCAGGCTATATTGACCATTAAAGTTTAATTATTAATAGACAGAGGAGGTCTGATCCTGCTGCCCTTAACCCAAGGCTACTAACACACACACACACACACACACACACACACACACACACACACACCTGAGTCCTTAAAAGAAACCATTACACCCCACCCCATGGGGAAATTAGCGATAGCACGGTAGTCTTTTTATTTAGTTTCTTCATCTTTTTCTTTAATATTCTTTGTAGTTTTGTTTCTCAACTTGGAGAAAAGGCAGACTAGAGGCTAAAACACACAGTAGGATCTAGAGCAGCAGTTCCCAAACTATTTTCCTTGAAGCCCCCCTACTTGTATCTCCCTCCCCATATTTTCTGACATAACCCTAAAAAAAAATTACAAATCCTTGAACAAAATCCTCAAATTGAATAAAGTGATTCAGTGTATCACATGAGTTCGACTTGTTTTAATAAAGCAACTTTCTTTAATAAACATAACTTGCTCAGCGTGTGTGCAAACAGTTTTTTAACTGCAGTGAAAATGTTGTTTTTGAAAGGCTAAACGGCAACAAATATCCATTGAAGCAGAATATTTCGTTAGATAAAAACAATTCATGAACTTTGGAAATGTATACATTTTGACGTTACAACGCTTATGATTTTAGCTATGCATGTGCAAATCTAAATTTGACAACCTCAGAGCAGACAAATCCTCGCGGACCCCCTGTTGGTCTTTGGGAACCATGGTCTAGAGTACTCTTTAGAACCTGGTATGGGTTAACTTTAACAGCAGGGGTGCCTTTTAGAATTATGATTATCCCAAGTAGATGTTTTGATAAGTAATGCAGTATAAAAATGGTTTGACTCCAGTCATAACTTTACTGCAAAGTATGTTTTGTCAATCCGTCAATATTCTCTGACTGGAGGAGGAAACGAGGACGGTGAATTGATTTTGAGGAGGCGAATATGATGTCCAACTGTAGCTTCATCCATCTCTCAGCCTCATGTTGTCATTTCTGTGTGCTTGACCTCTGACCTTGTGTCACATGGTCTTGAACAACCGTTTCTCTCTCTCCCTCACATGGTTGTGAACAATAGGACTTCTTAGATTCCTGCAGTCTAATCGCGTTATGCAATCTCCCACAGACCACAGTTGGTTAGACCCCCCCATCTCTCTCTCCTCTTTGCTTTTGTCTCTTTCTCACACTCTCTCTAAAACCCACTACTGACTAGGGAAACGTGAGGAAAATACAAAGTGCTTGTGTGTGTGTGTGTGTATGTGTGAGCTCACTAGTGCCAATGGAAGAAAAGATCTTTTGTTTTAAATGCCAAGTTTCAGCCGTTTAAAGGGGCAGTGCAGGCAGAGTATCTTGGTTTATACTGTTGGTTGATTTTTAATAGTAACAGTCTGTAAACTAGCAAGTTTTGCAGTATTCAAATCATCTCACTATTTTGATGAATGGTTTGTTAGGAAGGTTATCTGTAACACACCCTAAAGTGTATTTATTGTGTTGGTACCTGGACTCCTACATCTTTGCTATCTTTACACCATAGACCTAAATAGAAAGAAGACTTGCGTCATCATTTCATCATATCAAATATGAACTAAACCGGTGTTGTTTGTGTTTGTACTGCTTGTTCAGGTTGCCTCTTTTCATCTTGTGTGTGCAAACAATCAGTTCAGTTTTACTGTTCAAAACAAAAGCCTTGAAAGCTCTGTGCAAATATAAAGACAGAGTTTTTCTAGATTATTGTTATTATTTCTTAAAGGGCTAGTGTGTAGAATTTAGTTGGATTTATCGGCAGAAATGGAATATAATATTCATAACTAACAAACCAAACACTGGCTCGAGAGAGAGCTTTTCACGTTTTTACGTTACCTGAAGGCCACTGTAGTTCGCTGACATGCTTGTGAAACTGCAGTAACGTGAGACGCAGAGTGCAAAACCGTGGTACCGCCAGCCGCCGTCTGACTTCCGTTGCTCCTAAAGTAGGCAAGACGAAGGTCCTGAAAGATACTACGCCGTGAACACGGTTGTGCATTCAGCGGCTCACGTTACCGCAGCCGTGGAAAGGGAGGAGTGAGCAGAGAGGTACACAATGAGTGGCAATAAATTGATAATTTAGTCTGAAAATATGTTAAAAAAATGGGTAAAAATGCTAATTATAATTTCTCCGAGCCCACAGTGATGTCTTCAGTTTGCTTGTTTTGTCCGACCAACAGTCCAATATTCAATTTACTGTCCTATAAAACAAAGGAAAGCAGCAAATTCTCACATTTGAGAAGCTGAAACCAGAGAAACAATTAATTAATTCACAATTAACTCTCTTTCAACTGACTAATCGATGAATTGACTACTTGTCACAGCTATAATTTCCACTATACTGTAGACTGACAGCAGCATTCAGCTTAGCAGCCCCATGTGATGCCATTAATGACTGTTCAGTGGACTCAAAGCACCTTCTGGATTTATGACCTGTCCATGTCGGTGCCAGTGGGCTAAAGTACCGACTCGCCCTGTGCATCTCCATTCATCATCCGACACTCACTGTATCTCACCAGTCAGTTATCACATCCAACATAATACGTTGCATAACACTGCCTCAAGTGTGAAAACAATTCAATTACAAACTTTGTTCGCACTTATTTGCTTGGAATGAGAAGAAGAATATTAGGGTGAAGTCTGATGCTGTCAAACGTGAATGTCATCATACTGTATGTCCGTTTGATCGTCATCAAACTTGAATGATATCTGTGGTGAATTTGGGTCATAGCAGCAAATTGAGTAAAGCAAGTAAACAAGAACAAAGCCAGTTTGGTTACATAAACATACAAAATTGATGATTTCAGCACTAGAATGTAGACATGCATATGGATGAAGTTATTATTGAGGTCAGGGCATACAGACATTCACATTGACTGCAAGGCTCGACAGAAAGGGTTGCCAGGTTGCCATTGGCAATCATTTTGATCAATTGGCAACCAATTCTTGGCCAACCACTTTTAACATTATAAGAAATAGGAACAGCAAAATGTGCACCCCAAAGTAAATACATTTTTAATATTTGTTGGATTGGTGCTTTTACTCGCGTGTGCACAGGCATCTCTTTTAGAGGCTAAAAAGTTTGACTAACCCGTCAACAGCACAAACGAATGTGCAAATTGATTCAACTGACAAAGAACCAGATGAACCTGAACAAAAAACAAAAAGGAAATTTGTGAAGTCTTGGGAGGCGAAGCATCCCGGCAGCTTTGAGCTGGACTGAACATTATACCCTAAGACATAATGAGGTGGAGGCTGCAAGAGCTGGCACACCCATTCAGGATGAGGGACACCGCCATCCGCAAGATTTTCATTATTTAGCTGTCATATAACTGCGTAGTATCTAAAGGTGACTAAAAATGGCAACCATATTTTCAGGTTCGGCAACCAAAAGCTGATGCCTGGTTTCCAGCCTCTACTCAACAAGTTTTAGTGTTGAGGAGAGGAATGCACACAGAAATATACCAAACTAGAGCTGAAAGATTACTAGGTTGAATTGATTAATTGATTGACAGAAAATCTGTAACTATTTCGATAATTGATTCATTGTTTTTCCAAGAAAATATGATGCTTCCAGCTTCTCAAATGTGTCACTTTCTTAAAAATCTCATCACAACTGTGTTGATATACTGAATAATACATCATGTATATGTATCTGCAAGTGAATCATGGCTTTATTTATTTATTTATTTTTGTACAAATCTCTTTTTCTCTCAGCCTCCCTCTCAGTCTGTCCCCCACACACGCATGCAGCAAAGCATTATTCATTTTGCAGGATAAAAAAATGGTACATTTCTAATGACCCATTAATCCGGGTTTACATTTCCACGCCCTGCAGGGGAGGAATCATTTAAATGCTCATCACAAAGCAAACTGTAATAAATCAGGCAGGACGCCAGCAGGAAACCTTTGAGTGTAGACCGTGTCGGAGCAACAGTGTCTAGGTGGTTGCTGGTTCAAATCCATGCACAAATAAGAAGCTTTAAAGTTTGTGGTCACCTCCCAACACCCCCTCCCCCCTGTCTTCCGTCATCCCAAACCCATTCACCTTGTGTGTGCTCGTGTGGCCTCTACAGGCCTCGCACAGTCGATTACATAAGCTTTTCGCAGCAGAATCCCTGCGTGCAGGTCTCAGTATCGCCGTCCCCCCGATGGGACAGAAACCACTTCTGATTGGTGATGTTGACAACATCAGTCGAACCAGTCGAGCTACACGGCAGCCGCCTGCCAATCTGTCTTTTTGAACGAGGATTGAGGTTTTCCAATCTGTCACTCTCCCAACCTCCTGCTGCCTGCTTTAATGTTGTACTTTCCCTTTTTTCTCCTTCCACATGTCAATTTGAATGTTAAGTCCAAGGATGGTAACATTTTTTGGTATGAATGAATGAAGAGAATGAATGAAAAGCCAGTGGACATTGATAGAAATGGGAAACTGTGTTGCCGGAGCTGTCATGCTTAATTGAACGCCGTACTAGATTATTTTTTTGCTTTCATTTCACCTGTCACTCAACAACAATCAGGAGTCAAAAGGCATCAATCAGCTGGTTTTAGCAGACGCTGCCTCCTGGAAGTGGGTACCGCGGCGTTCCAGACAGCCGCTGACTGAACATAGCTGCTGGGATTGCGTGACAAAATACAGAAATAGCTTTTGCATCCGCTCACAGCTGATTGTGAATAACAGGACTGAGCTGTTGGCTGGCAGCTACCGAGATGGATCACTGCAGATCACTGAGGGCCCCTGGTGGTACATAGATTTAATCCTCTCTCTCTCGCTCTCTCTCTTTCTCTGTCATCAGATGTAGCAGCAGCAATGTGATTACAAAAACTGTTATCTGTACAAGTTTCCTCAAATGATGCAAACAGATAGATGATGGATTGTGAGATGTGTAAATTGAGAGAATGAATGATTATGCTGTGAAATGATCACAGATTACCTGGAATAAATAGTTTATCTTAATTCTCCACAGATTTTAGTGGTAACTGCGTCAAAAGGTAACGCAGTAATCGTGTTACATAATGACATATTAAAGTAATGCAGTTGGGGGCATTGCAACCAACGCTGCAACTGAACTGCTCTTGTTAGTGAAATATGAATTAGACTGTGAGGACACCTGGTGAAGCTACCAGGAACTACAAGCAGAAATAAAAAGATGGACCTACACAGCAGCATTATACCTCTAGATATAACAGTAGGAGGAGATGGATTGATTGCATCTTTATTTCCGTGCCATGCACACAAAGAGCCTCATGGGCTTACAAGACAACAAAAATGCAGTTGTAGAGGTTAACATTTCATTAAATTACAAAATTACAGGTTATTTTACTGCTTGGCCTTAAACACAAATATTCTGCCTTCTCTCCCAAGCTTGTCGAATAAGAAAATCTGCAAAAAATGATTCGTCACCCAGCCAAAAGAAATCAACATAAATGGAGGTAATTTGACTAAAATGTACATCCCTAATGTCTGTCCTCCTCTGTCCCTATGTGCACAGTCAGGAACATTACCGTTACCGCTAGAGACCGGCAGTTTTAATGTCAGTCTAGCAGAAGGAGATTAAGCTTTTCGAAAATAATAGTTCTACACATAGTTTATATTTGCATGATTCAAAAACCACAGCTCAGTGTCAAAAAATGTCACTGAGCCGCAAATTGTCTAAGTATATAGTATATAAGTCTAATGCAGTGAGGGCCAAAGAGACAATGTACTACGGAGTATTAGGGTCACATCGAGGGGATTTCCAGAATAAAATCATAATATTACGAGAAAAAAGTCATAACTTTACGAGAAGAGAAAGTCGTCGTATTCCGAAAAATAAAGTCATAACTTAACGAGAAAAAAAGTCGTAATATTACAAGAAAAAAAGTCATAACTTTACGAGAAAAAAAGTTGTAATATTACGAGAATAAAGTCATAACTTTACGAGAAAACAGTCGTAATATTAAGAGAATAAAGTCATAACTTTACGAGAAAAAAAGTTGTAATATTACGAGAATAAAGTCATAACTTTACGAGAAAACAGTCGTAATATTACGAGAATAAAAGAAAATAACACGTAAAATTACTACTTTATTATATTATAACTTTATTCTCATAATGCTACGACTTTTTCTCTTAAACTTCTGACTTTATTCTCATATTACAACTTTATTCTCAAAATCTCAGATTTATTTTTTTCCTCAATGTGGCCCTAATACTCCGTCGTACCGTCGTACCATAGACCTACAACAATGATAAATAAAAATGAAAATGTAAACAAAAAACAGTTATTCATTTCCATTTTAAAAACTCCACAGGGAGCCACTGGAGAGGAGCTACAGAGATGCAGGTTGCTGACCCCTGCTCTAGGGAAATGGATAGAAAATAGCAGACTGACAGATGACGTGTTACTTTAATATAAATTAGGACAATAATACCTCATCTAAAGATCGTTTATCAGGTAGTTTGCATGGGATGTATGATGCCATCTTATGGAAAACATTTTCATCTGTCATCATCGTCAAAGACCTCAAAATTACACAAATGTTTAGATTGTGACAAAAGCCCACTACAGGAACTTTCCCCCGGAATTAAAACCTTTTGAGGAACTCACTGCGTTTCGACTGTAGGGAACAGGGTCTAAATTAAGTTCTGGGGGGCTAGAGCCTTTTTACCCCCAAAAAAGACCCTAGATCAGGGGTCAGCAACCTGCTGCTCCAGAGCCACATGTGTCTCTGTAGCTCCTCTCCAGTGGCTCCCTGTGGAGTTTTTAAAATGGAAATGAATAACTGTTTTTTTTTTTACATTGTCATTTTTATTTATCATTGTTGTAGGTCTATGGCACGACGGTACGACGGAGTATTAGGGCCACATTGAGGAAAATAAATAAATCTGAGATTTAGAGAATAAAGTCATAATACTACGAGAATAAAGTCATAACATTATAAAGTAGTAATTTTATTTGTTATTTTCTTTTTTTCTCGTAAAGTTATGACTTTATTCTCGTAATATTAAGAATTTTTTCTCGTAAAGTTATGACTTTATTCTCGTAATATTATACATTTTTTTCTTGTAAAGTTATGACTTAATTCTCGTAATATTATTAATTTTTTTCTCGTAAAGTTATGACTTTATTCTCGTAAAGTTATGACTTTATTCTCGTAATATTAAGAATTTTTTCTCGTAAAGTTATGACTTTATTCTCGTAATATTATAAATTTTTTTCTTGTAAAGTTATGACTTAATTCTCGTAATATTAATTTTTTTCTCGTAAAGTTATGACTTTATTCTTGTAAAGTTATGACTTTATTCTCGTAAAGTTATGACTTTATTCTCGTAATATTACGACTTTTTTTTCTTGTTAAACTATGACTTTATTCTCATAATATTCTGACTTTATTCTGTAAATCTCAGATGTTTTTTCCCTCAATGTGGCCCTAATACTCCGTAGTACATTTGCTCTTTGGCCCTCACTGCATTAGACTTATATACTTTATACTTAGACTATAAGCTGTGTTACCTTCATCACATTGTTCAAATGTTTTGCGGCTCCAGACAGATTTTTAATTTTTTAATTTTTTATCTAAAATGGCTCTTGGCTAGTAAAGGTTGCTGAGCCCTGACCTAGTCGGTGGATAGTACTTTCAAAAAGTACCAGAACTTTCGGGGTGGAGTTTGTAGGGATGACCAATGCTGATTGGTAAAACGCACACACAGTGTTGCTGCTTCAGTCATACCGTTTCATTCATAAAACAAGGAAGTACTCTAGTATCAATTTAGGACCATTTTAGGACGGGGGACAAGCATTTCTTTTTTTTTTTAAAGTTATTTTTTTGGGGGCATTTTCCATTTTTATGACAGGACAGTGGATAGAGTCTTGAAAGGGGGGAGAGAGAGAGTGGATGCGGAAAGGGCCACAGGCCGGATTCGAACCCGGGCCGCCGCGGTCAGGACCAAGCCTTAATACATGGACGCCCGCTCTACCAACTGAGCTAACCCAGGCGCCCAGGGGACGAGTATTTCTCTCTGTTTGATAACATTGAGAGTAAAGTTAGGTTCTGCTGTCGGCTCCTTGACTCATTCAAAAATAGGAAAAAGAGAGAGATCGCGAGAGCGAGTGGTAACGTTAGAAGAGAATGAGAGAAAACCATCATTGTTTCATGATGGTTACGTTCTAAAGCACAAATAAATACCCATCAAAACCTCAACAGATGAGTTACTGTGGAGACAGATGCTCTTAGTTTCATTTCATTCATTACATCCAACTTTTATCAGCAAATATTGTCGCGGTGAGACAAAAAAGGTTTATTTATGTTTTTTACATGTGTGTTTACTGCTGTGACCACCAGCAAACCTCGTCCCATGTCATGTTGCTTTTTCATACATCAGCGGACTAATTTGCCAAATCTTCACAGGTCTTTTGACTGCGGTGGAAACAAAGACAACTCACAGAACCTTTTAGTTCCTTGAAAAGGGACTAAAAGTCCCAGGTGGAAACCCAACTAAACAGTAAATGCAGCTTTTACCAATAGTGGACCATCCATTTCCTGAATGCAACGGTGTCTGATCTACAGTGGCGGCCGGTCAATAGAGGGTGCCAGGGCGCTGCCCCACTGAGCCAGACACCCACACACACAAAAAACATTACTAATAATAATAATAATAAATTATACAAATTGTCAATATTTGCCTCCCCTCCTCCTCTCAGTATGTCTGAAGTTCAGCTCTGGGGCGATGGAGAAATCGCCCCGAGCAGGCGGGTCCATGTAGCAGCTTAGCCAATAGCTGATTCAAGCTCTGAACGATTGACATTAAATTTAGCCAATCAGCGTCCTGAAATCTGATACGAGAGGGGCGATTATTTTATCGCCCCAAGCAGCTACTGCCATGGTTACTGCTGACGTCAGGCTTTAGAACATCTGGCACGTGACGGGTGACTTTGACCAATCACAGGTCATTTCATTGAGAGAGAGCATTCCTATTGTCTGTGCTCCGGTCATGTGACCGGAACTTGGTGTTCCTTCACAATGGCGGTGGCGTCACAAACTTTCTCATATTATAGCTAAACCGTGCACTACAAGATGATTCTGAAAACATGTGAGGAGAGAAATAGGCATTAACGTAACAGAATATTGATTCATATTTGATCAGCGCTGCCTAGTTTGACCGTTTGGTCGGAGTTCAGAGTGATTGACAGCTGCCTCTCATAGACGGCAGCTGGACAGCAGACCTCAGATCAGCTTTCATGGTACGTGTCCACAGGGGTGTTTCTCATCACGAGGGGACACAACGCTTTCAAACATAGGACGCTCTACTGTCAGGATATAGCGACCGTTTTATAAAAAAAAATTTTTTTAATCATATTTGCTCCAATCTCACCTACTTCAGATTTAACGTACCAAACATAAAAGTATACATTATGCAGAATAATGTATATTATTGGATTATACTTATTGATGCATTAATGTGTTCATCACTTTAATGTTGCAGCTGGTAAAGGTGGAGCTCATTTTAATGACTTTATATACTGCTGGGTAGCTTAATCTATAATAATACATCATTTATTCGTTGATTATATTTTGTATTAATAATCTGAATCTGTGAAATTATTAAATCAATGTAGTGGAGTAAAAAGTACAATATTTCCCTCTGAGATGTTATAGAGTAGAAGTTGAAAGTATCAGAACATGGAAATACTCAAGTAAAGTACAAGTACCTCAAAATTGTACTTAAGTACAGTACTTGAGTAAATGCACTTAGTTACTTTCCACCACTGAGTACATGTTATTCTGTTGTGTTTTTCTAAGCATTCTTTACTGCTGCTGTTGGAATAACATATTTTTTTATTATTTTAATAATTAATAACAATAATAATTATTTAACTGAAAAGTAGTAATGTGTTTTTGATACCTTCACTTTTTTGCATTAAATCATACCGGGATGTTGGCTGAAATTGATTGGATGTGGCACAGCCCTACCTAGAAACATTTCCACCAGCCGCCACTGGCCGAGCCCCTCATGCATCACTCTGTTAAACCTCTAGAGGATGCTGTTGCTCTTAAAACAGGAGTCGCTTTAAAGCAGCAGGACATGTGATGTCAAGGATAAGTTCCTTCTCATCTTTGTTATTGAATTGAAATTGAATTGTTCAGACGAATCACTTTGAATAGATGTCTTCATGCCTTTTACTTGCAAAATACTAAGCGTTGTCTCACTGAATCTCTCCTTGAGGAGGTTTTTCACTTCAGAGCAGAGATTTGGTCAAAGCTGAGGGTGACACATTTCCCCTTTCTATTCATTTCACTCCTTTCTGATTTGATTAGAAACATCTGAAATGAGTAATATGAAGTATAATCATTTTTTTTATAAGAATGTTGTTCTCTTCATTGGTCAAAATGACATAGCCTCATTTTTTTATGCACTACAATACATACTTTTATTTTTAAAAAATTGTTCAAAACAAGCCAGACAATTAAAGTTACAAAAGAAAATCCCAATATATAAATGAATGCATTTGAGGGACACCATGATTTCATTTCATTGCTCCTTGCATTCTTTATTCATTCTGATTTGACATCTCAACTCCGTATGAATGCAACATATTTGACTGATGGAAAACAAATGTTATATTAAGAACTATAATAAAGAAACTCTTTTACACTTTTTTCCCCGTCGACTTTTGTAGATTGTTTTCATTCGATAAGTCTATGAAATGTTAAAATATTGTGAAAAAAATGTCCTTTACAACTCCACAGAGTCCAAGGTGAAGTCTTCCGATGTCTTGTTTCGTTTGACTGAAAGTCCAAAACTCAATGATAATCACTTTAAAGTGATATGTGACAAAGAAAGTAGCAAATCCTCACGTTTGAGAAGCTGGAACCAGAGAATGAATGTCTTTTTTCCACATTTTTTTGATTGAAAAATGACTGAAATGATTGCTTAGTGTTTACTGAATGGATATACAGTATATATATATGTGTAGCTATGGATAGATGAAGCCCACCATGATGCTAACAAGTGTTGAGTGTCGCCACTATCTTCAGAAAAGCTAAATCAACCCCTCCATACTGTGTGGGAGAAGCTTAAACTGATTGTTGGATTTGGGATTGAAAGAAAAAGCGCACAGGTGATGACCTCGCCTTCTTATCTCTCCTTCCTCCCTCCATCCGTCCATTCACCCCCAAGCCCCCCCCCCCCCCCCCCCCCCCCTCCAGATATACCCTATTTCATTTTTCATCATTTTCACCCCCCTTCCCCTCCCGCTCCGTCCGAGATGAAGATTTGGCTCCCGCTCATCCACTCGGCCCCCGCGTGACCGTCGTAATTCAATTTTTCCAATCTTTCTAATCTAAAGATTTCGTTTTCATTTTTCTAATACTATCAAGGCAAAAGAGGACGGGCGGGGAGGAGGAGGATGTGGCGGAGGGTACACAGCTTGGGCACCATTTGTGAATATTACAACCTCATTTTATTCCTTGTCTTGATTAATAAGAGACTTCTTTGAACCCGTCCCCCCACCCCCTCCTCTCCCTCATGTCTCTTCATCTCTGGCTCTCTCTCTTCACTCTTTTTTCTTTCTTTTTCTTTCCTTTTCATCTGCCTTTCTTTTCTATCCCCCTTGAGTCAGGTCCCAAGTCCTAAATCATCACGATTATTTGGCTCTGGGAGGGGCGGCGGAGCGTATGGGGAAATGTTAAATCCATGATGGATTACGACGTCCAGATTGTCATTTTGAATTAAAGAAAATGATAAGGAAAGAAATGTAAAAACAATCATAAGTAGATTTAGTTCTCAAGGAGAAGCTGTGTTGTAATGACAAGAGAGTAGGGTAGGGTGGGGTGATGGTCCTGCATTCAATCAGATATCAGCTCGGCTCGGCGTGTCCCCTTAAAACCTTCCCCTGGTAAAACGCAGCCAGGCTTAACCGGGACCTGCATCCACTCAATTTAGGCTCTCATCAGGAAAGCACTCGGCGCCATCTTGTTTGTCAGTTTGTGTTATTACTCTCCTCCTTCAACCATCTGAAGAGCAGAGGAGCTTTCTAATAGCTCATTCTGCTTTGTGTATACGTGTGTTTGCGACATCCAATGGTTGCGTACTTTATCTTCAAGTTTTAGTTTTAGCTCCAATTTTGCGGTGTCATCTTCTCTATGTTTTATTTGCAGTATTCACTAGTTAGTTTTCTCATTGGGATAGGTTTCCATACAAATGTTGCACACACTATTATCAAATTTGCAGAAAGTCTGCAAAAGAAAAAATGCCAATGAATGCACGTTTCCACCAGTCGGATCATTGAGATGAACAGCTGGCGGCGCTGATTAATTATTCAGGGACCATTAAACCATTGCAGAAGAAGAGGGTGCAACGAGATGACGACTACACCTTAAATGGAAAGCAATGAAGAAAACAGGATTGAAATATGTCATTTATGTTTCAAAGTGCCTTAAACTTGCATTTTCTCTAACAGCCAGCAGGGGGCGACTCCTCTGGTTGTATAGAAGTCTATGAGAAAATTATCCTACTTCTCTCTTGATTTATTACCTCAGTAAACATTGTAAACATGAGTTTATGGTCTCAATCGCTAGTTTCAAGTCTTCTTCAATACAGCATGATGTTCATTTAGTAAATGATGGTTCCATTTAGAGTCAGATAGACCATAAAGCAGGGGATGCTTTAGGGCGGGGCTACCTTGTGATTGACAGGTCGCTACCATGGTGTTGTCCGGTCGGGGAGTTGTCCGTGTTTTTGTCTTTAACCCTTTCACAGTGTTTTCTCAATTCATGGAAGTTAATATCAACATTTTGGTCAGTTGTAGCTCCACCCTCTCGTGTCACTTCTGGTTGCAAAAAACCAAGATGGTGACGGTCGTGTCTAGAAGGGAACCAGCAAATTGGGGAAACTCTTGCGAGATGGTTATGGTTAGACATTGATCTTGAATAGTTAAGGTTAGGAGAGGTCATCGGGCAGCGAGTCTCGTGAGAATTTTTGCACGTTTTTTGCAGATCTAAGATTAGAATTCACAATTTGTGGGTTACCTTCGATACACGACCGATGGCTACGGCCAAACCCAAGATGGGGACGGCCAAACTTGAGGCTTCAAAACCATAGTCCATAACCAATGAGTGATGTCACGGTGTCGGCACACACACAATGGAAACAATGGAGCTGATCATTTAATATAGTTGAATAGTATGTTGTCTTTGTCGGTGTCATGTTAAGAGACTGCCTGCATTGTTGTATCTCTTGGAGCACGGTTAGAATTGAGATTAGAATTCAAGACTCTGGAGAGTCTGCACAGGGTTAGTATATATGTTTTGTGAATGTGTGCACGATTGCACATGTTCATAAACTTGCCACTTTCGGGCATTACATTCTCAAACACACAAATAACTCACCAACAAAGACATTTAATAACAGTTTACAGTTCAGTTTTGTGTTGATAACCATTACAAAGTCAGGAAGTCAAAAGTCCAGTTGTTAAAATCAAACATATTGATATGATTGTAGATAATAAACACAGCCAGATAGTGAAAGATTTAAACCTTTGATTCGTACAAGACAATTATATTAGTCATCAACAGTTCAATCACTATTTGAATAATCATCATGGTAAACACGGTTATAATCATATTCTTTTTGTATCAGGTATATCATCTGATACGCTAGGCCAGGAGTCAGTAACCTTTACTATCAAAAGAGACATTTTAGGCAAAAAATCCCAAAACAAACCTGTCTGGAGCCGCAAAACATTTGCAGTGAGATATGGGGGCCACATTGTGACAAAATCACAACTTTACGAGAAAAAGTCATAATATTACGAGAATAAAGTCACAACTTTACAAGAAAATAAGACATAATAATACGAGAATAAAGTCTAAACTCTACGAGAAAACAAGTCATCATATTACCAGAATAAAGTCACAGCTTTACGAGAAGAAAGTCGTAATATAACGAGAATAAAGTCATAACTTTACGAGAAAATAAGTCGTCATATTACCAGAATAAAGTCATAACTTTATGAGAAAAGAAGTCGTAGTATAACGAAAATAAAGTCATAACTTTACGAGAATAAAGTCGTAATATAACAAGAAGAAAGTCATAACTTTAAAATAAAAAGTCGAAATATTACGAGAATAAAGTCAGAACTTTACGAGAAAAAAGAAAATAACACGTAAAATTACTACTACTATGCATATATATTATGACATTTTCCACGTAATATTACAACTTTTTTCTTTCTTTATTCTCGAAATCTCAGATTTATTTTTTTTCCTCGATATGACCCTTATACTCTGTCATACCGTCGTACCATAGACCTACAACAATGATAAATAAAAATGAAAATGTAAACAAAAAAACAGTTATTCATTTCCACAAATTTTTTAAAAATCCACAGGGAGCCGCTGGAGAGGAGCTAAAGAGCCGCAGGTTGCTGACCCCTGCACTAGGCCATCACTTAAAAGACCCACAGCAACTATCGGCTCATCTAATTGTACTTTTTGAGAGCAAGAAAGAGAACTATGTACTTCAAAAACAAAAAGAGCTAAAGCAGATTCAAGATCATTTCTAAATCAAGTCAGACATTTGGAGACATGAGCGAGAGTGAACTCTTGTATTTCTATCTTTTGATTCGATAGATGTGGTCTGAAGATTGAGGGGGAAGAGGGGGTGAGGATGAGGAAGAGTGGGATTAGTAGAGGAAGACTGAGTGGTCTTTGGGGAGATTATGTCCTCAGGTCAGTGAATGCTTGAAATCAGATTATATTTATAATCTTATTCTTTGCAATTCGTGGCATGTGTTCTTACTTTTAATGCGGTGCTGCTCTTCATGTTTGACATTTAGTCCTATCAGGATGCTCAGTACATCATTGTGCTGTTGAACACCATATCACTGCATATTAAGACAATGTAATATTTAATAGAAAGGTATAAAAAGTCATGCCACTCCCAAGCTGGGGATTCTTTTTTTTTAGTATGAAATTCCCTCTTTGTGTTACTATCTCTCCACTGTAGGTCAGGACAGAAAGAGATACTGAAACTAAAAATAAACATCAAATACTTGATTTGATTTACTCACATTGTTGGAGCCTCATATTAACTTTAAATAAACTTTGGACTCAGGATTTTGTACACATGTTAGGAATGGATCTTTTAATAGTTGGTATGAACGGGAGGAATCATAACGGCAAGTTTGAAGTTACACAGCGTCAGTGGTTAGGGATAGATTAAGATAAACTAAGGTCAAGTTTAGGGTTACACTGTCTGTAGAGATTACACTGCTACACTTCTACTTTCTATAGTCAATTCAATCATTTTACAGCTAAATAGTTGATACAGTATATGTTTAATCTAGTTTGTTTTGTTTGGACAGGTTAAGCGTATATCACCAGATGATGACAATGAGACATATGGGAATCATTTATTTAGTCAAGTCAAGTTTATAGCCCAGTTTAAAGACAACTGGAGTGTTGTACAAGTTAAAGTGAAGAGCAAGTCAAATATCAGCAACAAAAACAATATGCTGCAATGGAAAAATACATGGTAATATAATAATATGTGCACAAATCTAAAACAGAATAAAACTTGTAAGAGCCATTTATAAAATAAAAGTTTATAAAATACTCAAACATTAAAGCATTGAAACCAATAAGAGCAACCAAAGACCATTGCAAATAAGTGTGTCTCGTGGGGGAACAATATTTACTAAATTAAGAATCTGAACTAACCACAGCAAAATGTTCATAACACAAGATTTGGATTTCCAGATTTTATGGAAACAGATGATGTGGGTACAATTTAATCCCTTCATACTTAGTTAAAATTATAAGTAAGTAAGTGAATTTGATTTATGTGGCACATTTCAAAACCAAGGTTACAAAGTGCCTTATAAAGGATTATAGAGGAAATACCACAATAAAATCAAAACAATAGAAGCATTACTGCTCAAAATAGAGTACATGACTCACCCAGGAGAGTCACTTCCGTGTTGCATTAACTATCTTCTCTCTTTGTGCTGAAACACTTCTGCGATTGTACATTATGATTGGGACCCTGTAGTCAATGAAAATGAACAATTTCTGCTTTTTTTGACTTGATCTAGTCTAAGATTTAATGTCACTTTCATTTCCACTCCTCCTATTGTAATCTGTAGTGATTCTCAAAGCCATAGCAATATAATCTTCCAAATATTTTCATAACATTTCATTATCATCATATGTTTGGCTCTATTATCTTCATTCAGAGGCTTAGATTCTGCCCTTTGTCTGTCTTTCCTGTCTCACTTTGCTCTCTTTCCTCTCAATCTCATCTGGACTTGTGCAAGAAAAGGCAGGGGGCAGTAAAAGAGCATTACATGGTGATGTGCAGCGCCATGCACTGTGCGCTGCTGTGTTATACAGTGTGATACCCTGGCAATGTAAGAGGCTTTGAGTAGAAAAACCCTGGAGCGTATTGTTCTGGATAAACAATGTCTAATTGATTAATGTGTGTTTTCATTTCAATAGACGGTGTGCATCCTTGTTTTTGTTGTCTGACTTGGTGACAAACTTGCTGGAAAGTTATAGAAAAGAGATCTAATAGTAAAGTAAAGTCGAACATTTTTAATTTCTGCCATTTTACGGACTCCTCAAAAAAACAAGAAAATCCTGAAACTGATTGTTACTTTTCACTCTGATCTTAATGACTCATTTACTGCTCCATTATTTTCTACTCTTTCTACACTTGAAGCCTTCGGCGTCTCGTGCACAGAGCTGGAGAATTCCTCGGTGTCTCATAATGTTCGCAGTAACTGTAAAAAGAATTGGTGCTAGAGGATGTTTGCGTATTATAAACACACATAAGATTCTTGGCATGTCTCATAGTGGGAGCTTAACCTTGTTTTAACCCCAATAAAACTCTTTGGTGTTCTCCTTCAGCCCCTTTTGTTTCACCTCAGACCTGCTTAGCTGCCAATTGACAGCTGTCCACAAGTGTCTTTGTGCGTGTTTTATTTTCCATGATCGGTACACCCAGCCCCCCCCAGCTGACCTGCCAGTGAACCTTGACCGCAGCATGTTCAAAGACGCCGCACAAGCTTATTTGTAGTCTGTTAGTGTGTGGACAGACGAGCACGGGACGCCTGAGATTCTTCCCCTCGGTCTTTCACTTCTTTTTCTATAACTCCACTCTCGCTCCTCTTCTGTCTACTATTAAGCAGTTCCTCTCTGACAATGCCCAGTGTGTCATTTAGTTATTTATAGTGTGTGTTTGTGTTTCTGAAGAGGGCTCTTCTATGAGCCCTATCCATGTCTTGATAAATGAAATTCCTCGGCCCACCCTAGGGGTCTTAACTATAGGACGACGCAGACACTGAGCTTAAGAGTCTCAGAGCATCTAAACACATGCACCTGCTCCGCGTGGTTCTGTCTTCAGTCACGTACATATTTCAATCTAAATATTTCCAGTCAAAATGACAACGTGCAGAGATATAAAATAGAAGGGAGTTGGCAACTGAATGGGTTTCAGTCCCTACAGACGTGTGATAGAGACTCTCAAACCAAGGAGTGCTAAAGTTAGTCTATTGATTTATCCAGTTTTGATAATCAATTGTTTAACTCAATTATCAAACAAAAAATGCCAAACATGGTCTGGTTCCAGCTACTCAGTTGTGAGGATTTGCTTCTTCTCTCACTTTGCAAATGAATAATCATAAAGTTTTGCACTGTTGATCGGACTAAACAAGCGATTTGAACACTTTTTCCACATCCGCTGCGTAAAGGACAGAGGGTAAAGCCCCCCCCCCCCCGGGGCAAATTTGTGATTTGTGATATTGGGCTATACAAATAAATTTGACTTGACTTCACCTTGGACAATTATGATTTTTGATGATTTTCATTCAGTGATAGGCCTGTCACGATAACTCCATTTGTTGGACAATATATTGGACCAGAAATGAATGCAATAAACAATATTTTTGTTGTTTTAAGACCATTTTATGCCACTTATATATATTATATTATAATAATAATAATGCAAGTATACCCTAAAGAAAAGACAAATTAACTTTTAATTCTTAAGAATATGCAAAACTTTGGAATTGGAATGTGAAAAAATATTCTAAATAAAAAAAAAATGTATTAATTAAAACCAAAACAATAAATCAAATGGACTCTCGGGCTCTGTTAATAAAAGTTTGCAATTTCTGCGCAAGTCTTATAATGGTAGGGGAAACCCTGATGTTTATTCTGGGATCATGTGGGCTAAAATGTTGGTGACAAACATGTAAATGCAACATCGAGGTCAGCAAAAATGATCAAGGTCATGTCCACATAACGTACGATAAGTCGGTAATTATCGTGACAGGCCTGCTCAGCGATTAATCAAACAAACAAAATAGATTGAAATAAAACCAAGAGATTAATGATAATAATCATAAGTTGCAGCATGACACTGTGCTTTCAGATCTAATGCAACTTCTCAAATTAGTTTAATGCTTGTTTAAAGGGACTGTTTGTAAGAATCAGAATGTCTTGTTAACAGAGACACCTGTGTCCGTTAAGTCAACTAAAGTCAGCGTCGGGCTGGCGCTTGTGCTCGCTCTACATAAACAGGAAGAAACATCACTCAAAACAGTGAGGCGACACACATCAGCTAAAAGCACAATATCACTCTATATTTCAGCTGCTTGGCAGTAATGTTAGCTGACCAGACGAAGGTCTCTCCATGAATCAATGCTGATCCTAGTGTTGGCATTTCCTGCCTCAGCCTCCCGACCGCGGCCGGAGGGAACAGGGGAGACGCCGGAGTTTTGGTCGGAGGCGATAACGTTTCTCTCTGCGGAGCCCCGTCACTTCACAAGACACGGGAAACCTCTGTTGGTCTGGAGGAGCTGCAGCAGTTATTTCTGCACAAACGTCCACTGAACATTCACTAGATATTCTCAGTTCCCCTCCGTCCTCCGACCGCGGCCAACACTGTTTAACAGACGGGCTTCACTAGATACAACCAAGAGGTTTTGGTGCTTCACTATAGTTTGTGTTGGAGTCTGAGTCTGAACAGCGTAGCCACACGTGAGCGCACATGAGACACCGACCTGCAACGATTTATACGTGTAAGACAGTCCCTTTAAGATTTGTAAGTTGCTGTCGTGCATTTGAACATGATTACACAACAAGTTTGAGGTTGTGATTTTGGTTTCTGATGGGTTTACTAGATTCATTGCTTACACACTACCTCGTGGTTACCATTGGTGTCCTGTTAGCTGTATGCTTGGTTGTGTAGCTACTTGCTTTGTCAGACTTGGCATTGGCAATTGTTACTTCACTTATTGAGGAGCAGCAGTGTTTGATTTGAAGTTGTTTGACCCAGAATACCTCAGAATTTCCGACATACGAAGATACGTTTTCATGAATGGGTTATCATTTCACAACAATGCTTTGCTTTTGATTGGATTTTTTTTATCCTTTGACATATTGTTCTACCCTGCCCATCACATTAACTTCTTCTGATGTGATGCTTTTTTCATCCATGAAGGGAATTACTCCTTTTCTTTTGTTTCTTTCAGCACCGTCATAAAGTAGCAGCCCTGAATCGGATTTGATGGCTTGCTCAAGGACACTGGATATTCAGTTCTAGTCATTTTATCCAAGGCCAGGTTTTGCTGTTCTTTTGAGGATCAAATATATCAGTCTTTTTAGATTACAAAATTGCGTCTCATTTAGGTGGTTGTTTCTTCCTTGAAGTGCTCTAAGTACTGTAGAAGTTTACACTGTTTTGCACACTATACTTTTCTACATTTATGGTCAATTATGTTTTGATTTCTCAAAATCCCTTAAAGGAACAGTGTGTAGCATTTAAGGGGATATATTGGCAGAAATAAAATATAATATTAATAGGTATGTTTTCTTTAGTGTATAATCACCTTATTGATGGGAATTAGCGAATTAATAACTGATGAATGTAGTATTATTTACTATTTATACATTTTTTTCCCAAGTGATAAGTTCAACGGAATCATTATGAGTTTTGTGAAATATTTTGATAAAGGATGTATGCATACACTCTATATGTTACACAGCTAGCATGCTACCAATATTAGCAAACATGCAGTCAAACTTTTCAGTTGAAAAAATTTATAAATGTGACTAGTCTAGACTGGACGGCGAAAAACAGACAAAATGAACTTAGTTAGTCACGTGACGATAGCAAACAACAACAGTGCGGTGCTAGTGGAGAGTGTAACGGTAGTCAGAGCGAGGAACATGGCAACCATTTGGCAACATGTCACAGTGGAAAATCCAACAAGCCGTTAAATAAAAATAATAATAACTATATATTTGATCACACTTGTATCGGATCGATACTTGCAAGTTCAGGTATCGGAATCGGTATCGGGATGTAAAAAATGGTATGTCAATTATTGTCTTGATTAATCAATTAGTTGTTTGGTCTGTAAAATGTCAGAAAATGTTGAAAAATGTTGACCAGTGTTTCCCAGAGCCCAAGATGACGTCCTCAAATGTCTTGTTTTTGTCTAAAGATATTCAGTTTGCTGTCATAGAGGAGTAAAGAAACCAGAAAATATTTACATTTAAGAAGCTGGAATCAGAGATTTAAAAAAAAAAATGACTCAAACCGATTAATCAATTATCAATATAGTTGGCGATTCATTTAATAGTTGACAACCGATCGATTAATCGTTGCAACAAATACATTAAAAAGGGCTGATCCATGATTCTTCTTTAGATTTCCTACCTGGGAACAAAATACAAAAGAGAGGAACACAAAAAAACAAAAAAGATGAGAGACAAAGAGAGGAAGAAACATAAAAAATCGTGTCAGGAGGGGAGGGTGATGTGGATTAAAATGGAACGGCCGCGGGCTCCACTCCATTTTTATCTGGTTAAAGGACAAAGTGAGAGAGGGAAGTTAGTCCTTGTGTGTGTGTGTGTGTGTTCACAGATGAGTGTATTATCTGTGTGTCAGTTGATAGAACCCCTGTTATTCTTGAAAGGCTCTTATTGACAGACTTAATGCCCTTATTGGACATGAGACACGTGGCTGACACACTCCCTCAAGTGTATGCGTGTCCAAGCGAATGCTGAAAGTGTGTCTATCTATAAGCATGTATGATTGTGTGTGTGTGAGCCCCCTGTATCTGCCCTGTGTGAGCCTGTATTGATTTCCACACCAGACGTCTCCTCTCTCTGCTGGTTGAATTATACCATCACAGGGCGTCCAGTCGCTGCCCTCAGGATGTCTAACACGTTTTTTGACGAATAGAAGTTTGAAAGCTTTGATTTTAGTGGCTAATTCATGCGATACCAAACTTTTATAATGCCACATAATATCTAAATTCGACCTCATTGTAGCAGTCTCTCGACAAAGAATGTAGTCATTTTCCAGCTATTTTCACAGCTTTGGTGTTTGACAATATGACATTGTTTTAATGACATTCCACACCTATTGAGCAGAGCTTATCGGGTAGCATTAATTGAAAAGCACCGACTGCAACAAAAGATGCAGGTGTCCTCGAAAAAAATATAATTTTCAATGAATGAATTCTTTGAAGCAAAGAGAATTGGGAAGCTCTGAATAAATCCACTTCTCACCTTTTTTTTTTGTAGTTGGCAGCGGCTATTGTTCATTAAATAAAACCAGTGAGAGAAAAAATGAGGAAATGTTAATGTGTGGCCAATTTTCTTCAGCTAACATAAGCTAAATTTCTCTCGTAATTCAGTCAATATACTGTATATACAAAGCTGTGAGCATGGAGAATCATGGTGGATAACACTATGTATAAAAGGGCTGTCCAGAATACCATTTTTTGTGCTCCACGCTCAGTGTCTCCAGCGAGTGTAGACATATCTCAAAGTCACGTTGCGGGCCCTCACCCCCATAAACTGCGGCGTTTTTGAGGCGGCTGTCTCCGTGGCTTCCTTTCGGATTCATGGATTGCGCTCTGACATAAGCAACGGCGGCTCCGGCTCTGGCTTGTTTTGTCTCCGTGACAAGACTCGGGAAGGACTCAGTCAGACATTTCTGAGATGGACGGCATAGCGCTGCAACACGTGTCTATATGTTTAATTAATGGTATTCATTTTGAAGGATTCTGTTATTCTACAGTATTGTCGTTTGTATTTGTTTTTGAATAAGAAGCATTTTCCAAAAGGTCTGGTGTATTTTAAGGCCAAGACACACCAAGCTGACATCAAAGAACTAGCGGAGATGAAGGCCGACAAGTTGCATTCGAACACACCGCAAAGACTACAGCCGAGCCAGTTAGCACGGACGTTCTGCGCCTGCATGAGATGTAATAACTCTCGACACCAGCAGACGGCGGTAGTCTGTATTCATCATTCAAAAAGTTAAACCGGAAGACTGAGGACGGCGGATATACAAGCCGTTGTTATGACACGTACATGAAACAAAGCGGCCATTTTCACGCCACTCTCACTCACCGCTTAGCTTCACTCCAGGCGGCCAGGTCGTTGTGAACATATCCGTGTGTTGGAACGATCAGATGAGATTAAGATGAAAAATGAGAAGAGCCTTCTGTGTTTGTCCTCTTGACTTTACTTGTTGCTTTCCTCACGTCCGTTTCTCTTCTCGTGCACTGATACGTTTAGGCGGAAAAGCTAATCAGAGTGGTTTCTCTCATCCGCCGATTCAACATGCTGAACTGGCCGAAAAATCTCCAACACGGGCAGACTAGAGCCGACGGGGCGGGACACAACGCAAAGAAATAGGCCGTCAGACGCTCACAGACGGCCCCAAACTGTCCGACTGTCGGCTTGGTGTGTCCGGGCCTTTATGCATGTTAGTAAACCAGAGGGGATATCGCCGAATCCAAAAAAAAACAAATAACCAAACACTCAAATAATCAGTTACAATCCCTAATGCAGGGGTCAGCAACCTTTACTATCAAAAGAGCCATTTAAAAAAAAAAAAATAATCCGTCTGGAGCCGCAAAACATTTGATCATTGTGATGAAGGTAACACAGTTTATAGTCTAAGTATATAGTATATAAGTCTAATGCAGTGAGGGCCAAAGAGACAATGTACTACAACATTTGAGATTTACAGTATAAAGTCATAATATTACGAGAATAAAGTCATAACTTTACGAGAAAAAAAGTTGTTATATTACAAGAATAAAGTCATAACTTTACGAGAAAAAAAGGAAATAACACGTAAAATTACTAGTTTATAATATTATGACTTTATTCTCATAATATTACGATTTTGTTTCTCATTATACAATGACTTTATTCTCGTAATATTATGACTTTATTCTCGTAATATTATGACTTTATCCTCGTAATCTCAGATTTATTTTTTTTCCTCAATGTGGCCCTAATACTCTGTCATACCATCGTACCATAGACCTACAACAATGATAAATACAAATTAAAATGTAAACCAAAAAACAGTTATTAATTTCCTCTAATTTTTTAAAAAATCCAAAGGGAGCAACTGGAGAGGAGCTGGAGAGCCACATTTGGCTCCGGAGCTGCAGGTTGCTGACCCCTGCCCTAATGGATAACCACCACCACCTTCCCTATGTCACTGATTCTGCAAGCCTCAGATTCTCATGTGACAAACATGTCAGGGAAATCTTATTTTCTGCTGCCCCATAAAGCAGACGCATTAAAACCATCAACACACTTCAAGCTGTATGTAAACTTCCCCACTAGGTCGCATGGCGAGGCGTTATCACTCACCTGAAGCACTCGGATGCTCCACCGCTGCTGCATTTACTAATTGTGATGTCGAGCCATTTGTCTCTATCGCATGCAGCGTCTTCTCTACTCCCTTTGCCCTCTTGACTCCCGCGTCGCAGCCTTTTATTCTTTCATTGCCTCCTTTATTCCTTCCTCCCCCTTCCCCACCCCGCGTCCTTCCCCTCTGTGCGATGAAAAAGTGCAGTCTTGGCGTTTCGGTCTCATATCAAACGCTCATACGCGTAAAGGGAGAGCGAGACAAAGATGCCAGCCAGTGTTGCGCCGTGCGTGTTTGCCAGGAGAACATTGCATTGAAGCACCAGTGAACATCTGGCCCATGTGCCAATGATCGGTTGGGGAAGTTCCTCAGGATATAACACTTGAAAATGTCTTGGCATGTTCGCGACAACAGCAGTGCGGTGTGTGTGTGTGTGTGTGTGTGTGTGTGTGTGTGACTGTATTTTGTGCGCTGGTAAGTGATTATATTTGCGTGTCTGTGAGGGATGATTGTATTGAATGTGTGAGAAAACTATTATGTGTGAGTGAGTTTAAGATGATTGTATTCTTGTGCGGTGATTGTACAGTACTTGTGTGTGTGTGTGTTGGGAGCTTTTACTTCCCACCATTAGCTCCAAACCCTTTTTTTGAGCAGGCGGCTGATTCTTCCCTTGATTACTATTTAGACTTCTACTCGTTTACCGAGCGCCATCTCTCCTTTGTTTTATCTCTCCGTTTATACCTTCTGCTAGCTCGTTATTCCTCTTTCTCTGGAATAATTTAATTGTCTTTGCTGGTTCCTAATGGTGCTACTGAAGTTCAACCAGAGGCCAGTACACGTTTTTTTTTACCTTTTCTTTTTGTTCCCCTCTACATTTTCTTTACAGTTTCTTCTCTCCTTTGTGGCCCTGATCATACTCTAATAGGCACGGCTTTGTACGCCGCTGATAACACATGTGCCCGTAAAGGAGGCGGTGGCCCTCATCGGCGACGTCCGCCCCGGTGGTGGCGGCGGCGGGCGGCGGGCCGTGGAAGATGCGGTAGGGTTGTTAAAAGTGTTGTTAAGAGAGCGGCTGGCAGCTGTTCCTGACAGGTTGGGGATGGAAGGACAGATGGTGTTTGATTAGCGAACAGACCGCTGATGGAAGGAGGGATGGAGGGAGGAGGAAATTGATATCGGTTAGGAGGGAGAAGATGGGAGGATGGATTCTTTGACTTAAGGATAGATAGATGGATGATAAATGTATAATAAAGAGGAAAAAGAAGAGTGCGTGAATTGACAAATACAGTAGATGCATAACTTTTAGGTGTTTTTTAATAAAGCAGGGATTGATATGACATAACAGAGAGATTTCTAAGAGAATGAATTAGGTGTAATAGGAGCATGACCTGATGGAGAAACGAAGGAAAGCAGAGCGCGCTGGGAGGAGGAAGTGAAAACGCTGTGGGGGGGCTTCTGCTCCAAACAACAATTAGCTTCATCCACCTGGGTGCCATCTTAAAGAACTGATGCAAATAAACCTGCAGCGCTGGCTGATTAAAGTCTGTTCAACAAGCTAACAGTGATCATTGCAGCCGGCGATGGTCCGATTCAATCAGTCGTTTATTTGAAGGATGTTTTAAAGTTGATGTGTTAGATTGAGTCATAATTAGACCTTAGATTAGAGTTGAGCTTTCTAACAGGTCAGTCTGAGGTCAGACGGCGCACTGAGGATCCACTTACGCAGCTGGAAAACACAATGGAAATGATATCAAAGAGTGATGACAGAACTATGAATTCAGCCTGTGTAGCAGAAAGAAGTTTAGTCAAAGAAAGACACTCGTCTCCTGGATGTTGCAGCGGCATTATCTTTATTTACAGCAATGTTAAAGCTCAAAAGAGGCAATGATTGCATGGTGAACATCCTAGAGCTGAATGTCATTCTTCATGCTTACGATTCATTTTAAAGTTCACCAGACTGAATACCATTTTTTGGGCTTCAAAGCTTGGAAGAGAAATATTCGAAGTTTCTCGAAGCTTTGCAGGCTGACGTGTTCTTCTGTCCGTCGGTCTCCATCTCCCTCATTCCGGTGCCCGGGACAGCGCCACTATACGCACCTCTATACAACAGCGATATCCGTCTGAGAATAACTAATAGTGAATGTTGAATATGAATAATGAATAATGTTGTGGGATTATTCCTTATTTCATGGGCTATTTTTGATTTATACTTTAATATTACATACATAAAAAACAAACAAAAATACTGACTACGAATACTGATTTAGAGGTCAATTACCATGGTAACAGTCAGCGCCACTAGGGTCAGCCCTACTAGACAGCAAGACTGCAACTAACAATTAGCTTCATTATCAATTAATCTGCCGAATATTTTCTCAAATAAAGTTACTGTGAGGAACTCACTGGTTATGAAACAGTCTCAGTTTAATACTGATGCCTCTAGATCAGGGGTCAGCAACCTGCGGCTCCGGAGCCACATGCGTCTCTTTAGCTCCTAAAAAAAAATTAGTGGAGATTAATTTTTTTGTTTACATTTTCATTTTTATTTGTCATTGTTGTAGGTCTATGGTACGATGGTATGACAAAGTATTAGGGCCACATTGAGGAAAAATAAATAAATCTGAGATTTAGAGAATAAAGTCATTATATTATAAAGGAGTAATTTTACGTGTTATTTTCTCATAAAGTTATGACTTTATTCTATTTATATTACAACTTTTTTCTTTTTGAGTTATGAATTTATTCTCATAATATTATGACTTCTTTTTCCCGTAAAGTTATGTTTTATTCTCGTAATATTGCAACTTTTTTCTCGTAAAGTTATGACTTTATTCTCGTAATATTACCACTTTTTTCTCGTAATATTCTGACTTTATTCTGTAAATCTCAGATGTTTTTTCCCTCATTGTGGCCCTAATACTCCGTAGTACATCTGCTCTTTGGCCCTCACTGCATTAGGCTTACAGTATATACTATATACTTAAACTATAAACTGTGTTACCTTCATCACAATGCTGAAATGTTTTGCGGCTCCAGACTTTTTTTTTTTTTATTTTCTTTTGCCTAAAATGGCTCTTTTGATAGTAAAGGTTGCTGACCCCTGCTCTAGATAGAAAATAGACGGCAGAAGAAGTCAAAGAAGCAGGTTTTTTCAGGTCATTTTACAACCATGATGATCAAACAGGATACTGGTAGTTGCTTTCCTGTCTCTGTCTTCTTTATGTATGCACATTCACACTTACACAATCATAATCTATTATATATGACATTCATTAGCTGAGAGTCATCCTTATCAACATACTTCTATTGCAACCTACACACTAAAATCAGAAAGAAATGCCAGTATAAGACATAAACAGCATGAAAACAAGTGGGTGGAAAAGAGTCGAATGCTTAATTTCTGCAAACCAACGAGCTGAACACTAAGTTATATCCTCAAAATGTAGTCTTTGGTTATGAGATGGCAGTAACGACAGTGAAGTTGGGCTGTTTTTGTGATTATTCTCATTGTTGTAGCTACAGACATAAACTTGTGCTACTGCCTCACCCCGGGCCATTGCATCTATCCACCAGCATGGCAGAGGATGTGAATAAATCCACACATACACACACACACCACAGTCCACTTTAGCAGCAGTTAACACGGAGGAGACGGTTACAGCTATTAGGATTATGTTGAGCAGAGATTTTCGTCTATAATAAACTCTCTCCCTACTCCATAATAATAGCAGCCATTACCTAAGATGTATCACTGTCATGCCATCTCGGCGGACAATAAGTGTGTTGGTGTCTGCGTAAGTGTGTTTGTGCATATGACGGGGTGATTGAGAATGAAACAATCAGCAGGCCAACACAAACACAGCTGTTTTATTGTTGCGCTGCTCAGATGTGCTTTCGCAGGCAGACGGTGTGTATGTGTGTGTGTGTGTGTGTGTGTGTGCGTGTGTGTGTGTGTGTGTGTGTGTGTGTGTGTGTGTGTGAGAGATCATATAGAGCAAAGAGTGACCCCACCTCCTGTTCAGCCCCTCCTCTTCTAATGAAAAGCTTTGGCAGAACAAGCTAGTCGCACTACATGATCATTTCAGCCTTTTGTTTTCTTCAAAGCACTCAGTGACAAACTTTGATGAAAATCTTTTAAAGACTAACTTTTGTTTGTTGTTCTCTACCTGCATCTTACTTTTACTGCCTCTGGTGTCTAAAAGACTTCCTAATTTACTTAAAGTGGCACCAGATATCTTTTAAACTTGTCCCCCCCCTAGCGTTTCCAAGTGGTATTATTGTTGGTGCTGCTGGCGCAAAGACATCCGGATGGCTTTGGTTTTCTTCAGAGCCTAGCCTTTGTTACTTACTGATCTAGGTTAGTAGAAAGAACAGTTTTATCATCCTCCCTTTTCAACTGCTTTGCCTCCTCTATTAACAGGGCTCTTCTGTTGGGTAGAGTTTCCATAGTTAACATTATTCTGGTTGTTCCACCGTCCGCCATTTCAGCTACCAGGGGATAGCTGCTATCAGCTTTTTTGTTGAGCCGTAAGTTACTTTGTTGAATTGCCTCTTAGCGAAATGCTCTTTAGGGCTTTTATTGTGAAAGGTAAGAACTTTGTAGCTGTGATGCGCTGCCGTTGACAATGTGGGAGGCAATAAAGAGTTTGCCGTCTTGGTTCAGACTATGGAGCCTCTGTGTTATTATTTTATGCCCTTCATAATTATGGACGCAAGCGGAGAGAATTGAATATTGAAAGCAAGGCTTATAGGGAACCAGACTAAACCCTGATGGTGTCATCATTTTATTACGACGGAGTATTAGAGTAAAAAATCTGAGAATTCCAAATAAAGTCATAATATTACGAGAATAAAGTCATAACTTTACGAGAAAAAAAGTCATAAAATTACGAGAATAAAGTCATAAATTTATGAGAAAAAAAGTCATAATATTACGAGAATAAAGTCATAATATTACGAGAATAAAGTCGTAATATTAGGAGAATAAAGTCATACGTTTTACGTGTTATTTCAGAGGGGAAATAGAGCAGCGTGCCGCCTGTGTGAAAATGAGGAACGTGGAGCATCTTGTGAAGTTCTACTTTTGTAAAGGTTTCACAAATAAGGAAATACTTCATCTTTTGGTACATCAGCAGCACATTATCATCAGTATCAGGACCTGGAAAAGATTGTGCAAGAAACTGTATTTATTCCGAAGAAATAAAGCGAGACAAACAGCTGCTACCCGTCCAGAAGCAGGCTCAGGCTGCTATGTCCTCTCGCCCGTTTTGTTGGTCGCTGGTAATATGTTTTCCTAATGTTACGACTTTTTTTCTCGTAAAGTTATGACTTTATTCTCGTAATATTACGACTTTTTTTTCTCCTAAATTCATGACTTTATTCTCGTAATATTATGACTTCATTCTCGTAATATTACGACTTTTTTTCACGTAAAGTTATGTCTTTATTCTCGTAATAAAATCTCCGTCGTATTTTATAGCCATTACATTGTGTAATCAACATTTACTTAAATAAGTTAAAGCAAAAGAAACGTGTCTATTGCCACTTTATAGGGGCACTCCAGAGATTTAGCATCTCACTTGCAAGAGACAGATTACAAAACCAAACATCAAAATCGGTGTAATAGGGATGTGCTGATCCAACTTTCCTGATACCTCATCTCAGAGTACTGATACTGATACTAGTGCTCTCTTTTTTTTCCAAATTTAAAGTCGGTGTACCTCACAACATGGAACTAGGGGAGTTGCAATATACTGGTCTTATTATATTTAAAACAGGAAATACTTTTGACTGATATTACAGTTGCGATATGATTTGAGATATCAGAGGGAATGATCATTTTTACATCATCATTCTCATTTTCATTAAAAAAACATATTAAGATGATTACAGATTCTGTACAGTTTACAGACTCTCTCCACCTCTCTTGTATTTTCAGTGTATTGAGTAAATTTTTATATTTTTTATGCAAGGTAACGTGAGGCCAGAGATTGGACATTTCAGTTTGTCCAATACGTTGGTTTACGACCACAAATACCTGCAAAAGTAATGACATTCCCTTCAGCCTCAGCTATACTTTGTGTTTCGTGTGTGAAGTGCAGCCTAGCAGAGGCGTTAGTATAGCTGTGGACTTTCATACTTTTGTTTTGTGAGTTTTCAGAAGCCTATAAACAGTTTATTGTGCAATTATCTTCATTGTGGCTATCTAGAATTATTACATAGAAATGCTGCTGTATCATTGTTGGGATTGTATTTAAACTTGAGCACAGAAGTGTGTGTGTAGGGATGTTTTATACACCTAGAGAGAGGAGGAAAAAAGAGACACATTGAGTGCTGGCACTTTATCCCATGCTGGTGATGCTGGTTGGCATTGTGTGATGCCAGTTGGCGTTTTGGCGCCAACACACAGAGGGCACGGTGTGTGTTAGGGAGGTATAAGTGGTGCGAGAGGAGGACAGGGATGAAACCTACGAGAAGAGGAGGCAAGGAGAGGAGACAGGAGAGGTGATGTCAGTGATGAGAGAGGATGAACAGAGGACGGATAGAGGAGCGAGAAGGATGGTAGGGCAACGAGGGCAGACGGGCCTTGTCCCTGTGCCTTTGTGTGTATACGAGCGTGAGTCTGCACCTATGTCTTTTTGTGTGTGTGTCCCTGCGTCTTTGTACTGGCTAATCTAGGCGTCAGCAGCTTTTTGAGGCTTTTGTGCTGACAATAATCACACAGCGCTCCTCTTTTCAATTCATCAGCAACAACAACAAGGGATCACATGTCCCCTATACAGAATCCAGAGAGAGGGAGACCGGGAGAGGGAGGACGGGAGGGCATGGACAGAGTTAAAGTGGCCATCATGTTGCCTAGCTACTGCTTGGCTTGATGGCGATTTGGTGCGTGTGGGCAGGCACATGGTCAACGCCCTCTACACCTCTGCTCACTGCAAATACGACACCATTTTTTTTTTTTTTTTCAAAGAATAATTTATTTCATGTTGCAGTGTGATGGATAAACAATGAGTAAACCACTGGTCAAATCTGTAGCAAGCATTAATAATAATAATCATCAGAATAACATTAATAGGAATAATTATTTCAATTATAAATAATAACAATATCAGAGTGATCAGAGTAATTATTACATCTATACAAGCTACAAATATCAGCATTTTTGTCCTATGTCTTTTTTTTTCTGCTGTTAAAACACTTCACACATGACCCGGCCGGTGCAGCTGCCCCTCTTGGCCACCCAGAGCAAAGAGAAATATCTGTTTCTCCAATGGTTCGGTTACTTGCGGTGCACGAAGGGGGGGATAAAATTGGATATTTTGACATCTCTGAATGCATGAGCTCAATTTTAAGTACGGCTGATTGTACCACAGTTGGTCTCTAGTGGTTTTAAAAGTGTTAAAATCCTCTGTGCAAGTGTTCGAATCCAGTCAATGCGTAAAAAAAAGAATGCACTGTGAAGTGCCAAAGAGCACCATGAAGAATGATTCTTGTGTTTGCAATCATGTGGGAATGACGCGCCGCTTAGAGAGTGATCTACGGAGCACATGAAACTGGAATGAATGGTTCGGTTCCTGTTAATCATTACAGCAATGATTCATTACAGTAAATCCACTTTGCATTAAAACTGAAATCACAAATTGATGTAAATATGATTTTCAGATTGGACATTCTGAGAAATTTAACGGACAAATTATAAAAAAAATGAACAAAAAGATACTAGGGCTGCCCCCTCTTTGACAATTAGTTGACTGATCGGTTGATTTGGTCTTAGCCGACTAAGATGTTTTTAGTCGATTTGTCGTTTTTTACGCTTTCAGTGAGTTATTTCTAAGAAACTTCTGAGCACATCTCTGGTAAACACAAGATTTAAAGTGATGCTTTTGTGTGATTCTTTGTGGAGAAACTCAGTTTTACAGATCTGTCGATTAAATTAACTAATCGATTAAATCGTATGAGTGTTAGTTGACTTAGAGTTTCTTTGGTCAAGGACAGCCCTAGCAGATACTGGTGTATTTCTCTGTCAGATATTGCAGTACAGAAATACCAAAAAGATGTTAATTAAGTGTCACTGTTACATAGTTTGACACTAAGGTGTATTTTTAACTGTAAAATGTCCCGCTCAGTACATAACTTTGAATCATACATCACAAAATAAAAATTTCAAAAGTGTCTGTTATGTAAAGACAAATCATTATCAATTTGAGCATTTTCCATGTTTGTCAGGCTGTAGTAATTTAGTAAAATAAGCAGGGCTGCAACTGACCATTCTGTTGAGTGTTTTCTCAAAAAATCTATTCGTTGTTTGGTCTATAAAATGTCAGAAAATGGTGAAAAATGTAATTCGGTGTTTTCTAAAGGCCGAGATGATGTCCTCAAATGTCTTGTTTTGTCTACAACTCAAAGATATTCAGTTTACTGTCATAGAGGAGTAAAGAAACCAGAAAATATTCACATTTAAGAAGCTGGAATCAGAGAATTTAGAATTTTTCTTCTTAAAAAAACAACAACTAATCAATTAATTGATTAATTGTATTTTTTAAATGTAAAATATCCTGCTTTGTACATAATTTTGTCACAATTCATTAGGGACGCAGCGATTTATAGGCCGAACATCGGTATCAGCTGATGTTTGCCTTGTTAACTGCCATTGGCCTATTGGCAAATAAGTTTGTGTCGCATCAATTTTATGCCGGCTACATGTTGTGTTAGTTATTAAAAAATTACAAAATAATCTTTCCCATCAATTCAATGACTTTAAAACAGCTCAGTTATTTCTTTGTTTCCCCGGCACAAAAAAGGAATAAATAACAACAACAACATCGGTATCAGCTATTGGCCAAATTGTTATTTTAAACATCGGTATTGGCCCAGAATTTCACAATTGGTGCATCCCTAAAATCATACATAACAACTTTTAAACTTAAAAAATATCTGTTTTATGAAAACAAAGAATAAAGGGGCCATTCTCAATTATTAATATTAGCATTTCCATGTTTGTCTGTAGTAATTTAGTAAAATAAGCGCTGTAATTGAGGTTAACGGATCAATCTGATTCATGACGGCTTAAAAGTATTCCATCTTTTATCCTGATGTAGGTCATTTCATATCTCGTTAACGATATATAGCAGGTTTTCTGGTAATTCGATACAGTTTATATGAAATAACCACATGGTGAAGCCATTTCTGTATACTCCTGTTTTCTCATCTAATTAAGAACTTCAGTGCAAAATGATCCAATTTTCTGAGAAATTGGAGTAAGTATGCGCTCGTTATTATCAATTTAGACGACGTAATCGTGTCTATCTTGATATACGATTTCAACACAATACGATTCTATTGAAAGAAGATAAATCATCGTATTGAATTATTGCCCAGCCCTATTTGTTTCAACTCTTAAATGTAGAAATTGGACTATCTAGATGTGACAGATTTAATAATAATAAAAAAAAAGAAAATAAATAAATGATTGAATGAATAAATGATGCTCTGGGTGCCTGAATGCAACATGAGCCAAGAGGGGCGGCCATGGGAGGGTGGGGGAGGGTGGGGCAAGGAGAGCCACACAGTCAAAACAAACAGCCAGTAAGTCTCAGTACAGTAAAAAGAGGAGGGGAAAAAGAAACAACAACTCATTATTCATGTCCAGTTTGTCTGGGTTCAGGTGAGGATTTGGGAATGCTACTGTGCTTTCCTATTCAAGAGTAAGTGTGTGTTTGTGTATCTATGCGAGTGACTGAGGGTCCATAGAAGAGAACGCTTATACAAAGGAGAAAAAATACAGAAACATCACCTTTTTTTTTCAAAAATGTCCATGTAACTTAAAAACATCCACAATAAAAAGATTTTTTTTATATATTATCATCTTTATTTTTAGATCTCTCCCAACCCCAAGTTGAAGATCCGTCATCTTCCTCATCCTTTTGTTCCTCCGGAGGAGGATGAAGAGCGAGCTTGGACGAGGTGGAGAAAGAGAAGCGTTTCTGTAAGTGCAACGAGGTTCAATTCTTACCGTTTTGCTTCTAATTTATAAAAGTCTTTGTTAATTTGAGTATTGTCTGACTCTGAGTTCGAGCCCTCGACCTCATACAAGAGGAATATTTTTTTTCTTTATAAAACATTTTGAGGGCGGGATCGTCTTTAAAAACAACCATCAACAAACCTCTCCAGAAGCCTCCAAGTAGAACCACTTCAAGTCTCTGCGTCGCGTCATGAACGTCCTTTTACTGAAGACTAGTCTGACTTCTCTTGGTCCGTGGAGGTTTGTCCTGCTCGTGTTTCCCTTCCTCGCCCCGGTCAGTCGTGGAGGAGTTCTTGTAGACAGTTGGGGGATTTGAACACATCAGGAACCTCGCTGTCCAGTTTGCAGATCACCTTGTAGATGGCCTTCTTCCAGGACGGGTCTGCGTCCTTTCCAGCCACGATGGCGTTGAAGAACTCGCGAAGAGTCACCTGGGACACCTCGATAAACCGTTCAGGAACCTGAGGGAGGAAAAGGGAAAGGAGGAAGTAGAAAGAAAAAGGAAATCATGAGTGACGTGTCCGCTTTGATTGTTTGAACTGAAGAGGAACTTCCCTTCAATCACCTTCCCCTTTCTTGTCCTAAATTTAAAGCAACAATACAGTATTCATACTATAAATACAGAACTGTGTTACTTCTGCATGAACATGTGTATGTTTGTTAATTTTTGTGCATCTTATTCCAAAACCTTGCACATTAATCTGCTGCTCTAAGCCTCTACTCTTCTGGTAAGGCAAGATAACACCATAGAGCTCGACAGTAAAAGGACACAAACTTTTGTCGACAGGAGTGTCCACATATTATTGACCATAAAGTATGTTTTAGAATTTTTAATAGTTTTAGTTTTCAGAGCTTGTTGTTAAAAAAAAATATGATAAAGCGATAGTTTGGGCAGCAAAATGTATTTTAGACACCTAAAAGAATCAATATCCGTTTAAGTGTACGCTATATTGAGAAATATTTTCTCTGGTTTACCTTGCCGTCAGACTGCTATACAGTCTGTTTCGGACAGGGATCTGAAACCTTTATCTATGCTCTCGCCAACCAGACTCCTTTGAAAAAACCTGTAATTTCGCCTCTCAGAACACAGGGGTTGCTGGTCTACCGCTGCCTCGATCGGTTAGTTTGTTTGTGTTATTGTGTGACTTTGGTGTTTTAAAGGGTTAGTTCGGATTCACCAAAGTCTCACAATAACACAAACAAACTAACCGATCGAGGCAGCGGGAGACCAGCAACCCCTGTGTTCTGCGACGTAAAATTACTGTTTTTTTCAATGGAGTCTGGTGGCTTTGGTGAGAGTATAGATGGATACAACAGCTTCAGTTCCCCGTTGGAATCTGTCTGACGGCAAGGTGAAGTGGTGAAAATATTTAAATATAGCGTACACTCGATTTTTTTATCTAAAATATGTTTTTCTGCTACCCCCATCCACAGCAGTACATCGCTTTGCTCCCGTATTGGTACTCCTGTCTGTTTTTCCAAAACTGGAGGCGTGCCGACCGTCATCTATTGTAGCTAATACACTGACTATGGAGAAGTAGCTCATACAACCCCACTGAGAAACACCTGAACTCTCCCTTTAAACCTTGAATACCCTAAGCAGCTGGGGACTTCTAAACTATTTACTCCAAACTGAAATCCATTTAAATTGTGCTCTTATTTCCACTTGCCACATGTCTCTATTTATTGATTCTTACCTATTCAATCATTGTTTAGACTGATGGAATACATGTTTTGGGACCATTTAGTAGTTAGTTGGTTAGTCTTGGGTGTTTTGTAGCTTGTAAATGTTACTGTACATTACATGCACTTTTTAGTTAGTTAGTATTAGTTAGTATTTCAAATATATGTTAACTATCTGCGTCGTGTCTGGGCCCCTATTCTCAAGCTCCAGATACATTATTAGGGTGTCCTTTTTCACATATCACCATCATGTCTTACGTAACTGTGAAACTGAACTGAAACTACTTATGTGAATCATATTAAACTGAGGCAAATGATTGGATAAACTGAGAATATTGAATATTGAAGCGCAACATGAAGATTAGTTTAAGTCATTTGAGATGTAAGAATAGAATATACAGTAATAATAATAATAATAGAATATATCTTTGACATTGTTAATGAGTAAATGGTTTGCGCCACGGCCATAAAAAGACAAAAAAAGACCTCCAGGAGACCTCCACATGTCTAAAATGATAATTGAAATGCAACCATCTCTAGAATACGGACAGATTGCGTTCAGAAAAGTGATTCTGTGACGGAGTCTGATGAAGAATTCGGTTACGTGTGCGTGTGTTTCAGGTGTCCATATATTACTATTTCTGTACCAAGTTCTTCTTCAGTTGTCAACTTCCTCTAAACAGACTTCCCCTTTCTTGAAACCCCCCCCCCCCAGCTGTGTGTGTGGTGTCAAGTGTTCCTTATGAACTCGCTCACACACATGACAGATGACACACTCGGTCCTTGACAATGGCAGGTGAACAGTTGTCTGTGATCTGTCACTGCGTGTGTGTGTGTGTGTGTGTGAGAGTTTAAACAAGAACGAAGGGATTGCAGGGATCCAATTGTCCTTTCCACACGCAGGCATAAATATACTGTCATCACAAGGCTTTTTGTGTGTGTGTGTGTGTGTTTTAATGCTGCGTGTGTGCTCGTAGCACTGTTTGACAGCAGAACAATGGCGCACACACACATTTTTCATTCTTTTTTCTGCCCTTTCTCCCGGGGGCAAGATCATACAAAGACACTAAACAACCTCTCTCCCCCCTCTCTCTTCTTCTTTGTCTCTTTTTCTTGCATGCAGATGCACACACACACACACACACACACACACACACACACACACACACACACACACACACACACACACACACACACACACACACACACACTCTTCCAGACAAGGTGCATGCTCCCATACACCCCAACAAACTCTCTCTCACACACACACCTAGAGGACGACAGAGTGCCGTCTGGGTGTAACCCCGTCACGCGTGGCAGGACATGCCAAGGTTAGCCGCCACCAGAACGGATGAATCACCCCTCACACACACACACACATGCACACCCTAAATGATTCCCCGGACTCTCATATACTCTGTCTACCCTCACCTACCCTCTCTCTCTTTTTAGCTGGCCCCTTGAGACCACAGTTATTTCAATGAGACCCTCTGTCACTGTCTTGCTATAGACACTACTGTACACACACGCGCTCTCTTTCCCTTACACACACACACCAAAAGATTCAACTTTACAGGTGATATCTACGCCGATGCAGACGTGATAGATGTTACACGGAAAAGTTACGGTTGTATTTTTCGTAGTTGTTTCTGTCAGTTACGGTCACATCATACTCGCCACTGTAACTGCTTGGATCTGGGAACACGGCTGAAATCGAAGTCCGAGAGTGGCGAGACAATCAGAAAGGTTGTAAACATGCCAGATCATCTACATCGCTTTATTTGGAGGTGGAACAAAAACGTGAGCGCTTTCAAAATGTCAGATAATTCCTCATTGCAAGTACAATCTCGTCAAAGTTGGACCACGGAGTCGGTCCGTAAACTGTGAGGAATGTTTACAACAAACAGTGAAGTTTGGGTGAAGTATTCCTTTAAAAAAAGACGTCTTCCCAGAACTATTTTTCTTAATATTTTTCCCCAACCTGCGGCTCCAGAGCCTCATGAGGCTAATATTACGAGAATAAAGTCATAATATTACGAGAAAAAAGTCGTAATATTATGAGAATAAAGTAGGGAGTTTACGAGAAAAAAAGTTGTAATATTTCGAGAAATAAAGTCATAAGTTTAAGAGAAAAAAGTCGTAGTATTACGAGAATAAAGTAGTCATTTTACATGTTATTTTCTTTTATTCTCATAATATTAAGCCTTATTTTCTCGTAAAGTTATGACTTTATTCTCTTAATATTACGACTATAAAAAGTCGTAATATTCTGACTTTATTTTGTAAATCTCCGATTTTTTTTCCCTCAATGTGGCCCTAATACTCTGTAGTACATTGTCTCTTTGGCCCTCACTGCATTAGACTTACAGTATATACTATATACTTAGACTATAAACTGTGTTACCTTCATCACAATGCTCAAATGTTTTGCGTCTTTTGATAGTAAAGGTTGCTGACCCCTGCCCTAGCTGATGTGAATATTCTTGATCTTTGACCTCTTCACTTCATCAGTGAAGCACCGGACATTCAGGGACTGTAGCTACAAAACCTGGATGCCTTGATTGACGGTAATCCCCTCAACTCTGCTTTTGCTTCATTCTTGTCTGTCCGTTGTTTGCGCAGCGATTGAGATATAACCAACCTCCACGTACAGTAGGACAGCAAGAGAGTCAGTGACCTTGTGTCTTTGTGTTGCAGCGCTGGCACTGCCTCGTGGTGATTGTTGTGTTTTTATAACGTTTCAGGATGGCGTACGTCATCGCTGCAGCGGTGAGAGGACTCAAACAAGAACGTGGCGGCGGGGGAAAAGGACGCCGCCGATTGACAAAGAGGTAGGAAAACACAAGCGGAGAGAATGAAATGAAGGATATTGTGTGTCCGGTTCAACTGGACAAACACACATACAGACACACACTTGGGTCCAGATGCCCAGATTTGTCTGGCCGTCGTAAATCAGTCCAATAAAGAGATCTAAATTAGGCCATCATCAATACAGATGGGCCTGTTTCCCCCGTGTGTGTGTGTGTGTGTGTGTGTGTCATTTAGTCCTGGCTTGGATCTTGATATGGCGTCTAGTTGCCAGGAGAGAGAGAGCGAGCGAGGAATGGGGAAAGTGGGAAAGAGAAAGAAAGATAAAGAGGAAGAAAAGACACTTGGTTCCCAGTAAACATAATTCGCATGATTGCTCCGGTTTGGTGGGTAAATATTGGATGAAGGGAGGCTCAATTACTCTCTCTTCACACACACACACTCAGACACAGATGCACACACACACACAGACGGACAAGAGCCTGTAAATCTCTACATCGCTGCCCAACAAAGAGGCCTACTGGGACGCCCTCCCTCCCTCTTTTTTTCCTTTCTCTCATCCCCACTCTCCCTTCATCGTCCTCCTCGTTGGCTCCTCTGTCCCTCAATCTCGTCTTGGAAACGTCGTCGGATGAGGAATCACAAACTTACTGAGTGTTTATGATGCTTAACAGGCAAATTCATCACACTTATTTTCAGATATTTGAAGTGAAAAAACGGAAACATTTGCTGCTTTAAAGAACCATCACCTGCATTCAGGCTTCTTTTACTGCTTGTCCTCAACCGTTACCCGCTGTGTTGCAAGCTACTTGCAAATGTATCCAGTTAGGTGTCATCATCTGCATCTCTGTCTCACTTCACTGTCTCATTTTACCAGTGTTAAGCCTTTCTTTAAGTTTTATAATGGGTGGAAATGTGCGGCCCTTTTTATCAAAGTATATTACGGACGAATACAAAGCCACATTCATTTCAAAAGAGGAAGCTTCTTGCAAGTGTTTCCCAACAAATGAAACTGTTCTGTTTTAATATATTGAACCACAATTACCATAAAAACAATTTAATGAATATAAATATTGATTTAAGGGCTCTCTAGTAGTGATTTAACTTAATTTACAGCTCTAAAAACGTGTGTAGTTTTGCTATTTCTTGGAAAAAACAATAAGGTGTATTCTACGTTATAAGCAGCTGCTTGTTTGCAATAAACAGAGAGAGGATGAGCTTTTATTTATTTAGTATTTATATAGACTTTTCTCAGAAAATATGCAACATTTGATATGTTCTCTACTGCGTATTTTGTGTACCACTGGAATACATTTTAGGCTATGCATGTTTTAAGCTGATTGCAGCTCGTGTGCAGCACTACATGTCCCAAACAACTCTTCCCCTTGGACAATAAAGTATATCTTATCTATCTAATCTTATCCTATATTATCTTATCTGAGCAGTGAAAACACCACTGCAGAAAACTGAAACCCTCCCTATAAAACCTGAAGTGCAGAGCCAGCCCAGCGGAATAAGCAATCAGCAACAGTGACGTCTGCCTTTGCTAATTTAGTCATTTCTTACAGTGCCGACCACGAGCACAAAAGGGTTTGCAGTGTTGCACTAAAACATTATTTTTAGAATACAGGAGAGCCCTTTATAAGTAGGTTACTTTCTTTATGAATACACTGCCCCATTTTAACACATCCAAACTTAACACAGACTTAAGTTACATGTGGAACATCAGCCGTCGCCACCCGGAAAATACTGATCATGAAGGATCCTCACTTTATTTACAGACTACTGTGTCACACACATAAGACACCTTCAGTGAGCAGAGGAGGGGTTTGTGATGCTAATCATCATTTCCATGTGATGATGTTTGTCTATGTCTAAAGGCTGTTTTCATACATTTTTGAGCTACAGTATACCTACCAAAAGTAATACACTGTAATTCATGTATACAGTATATCCCATGAAATCAATTTGAAGTATAAAGAGCGACAAACACCGCGTAGGGAGGAGGTCGGGTTGGATGGGTGGGATAAAAAAACACCAGACTTTTGCCCAGGAGACCGGCGTTTGTGTCCAGTGTGAAACCAGAAGTCAACGTTGTCACGTAACTTCCGCACTTGAGTAACGCCACTTACGTAGTTATTTTAACCCAGACGTTGATTTGTTTGTCACATATCTTCCGTACTAGTAAAGCCACTTCTGTAGTTATTAACCCAAACCATGATCTTTTCCTAAAACCTAACTAAGTCGTTTTGTTGCCTAAACCTAACTAAGTTGTTTCCTGTTGAAGACAGAAGTTTATTTTGAAAAGACTGTACGCATGTAACGAGCGGAAAATGACACGTATTGCTGGACATTTGTAGGAAAACGCACGAAAAATGAGGAATGGTAAGATGAGGATCCGTTGAATTATAGGGTGTTAAATTAGATTTTGTTTCAGCCAGTAGGGGATCAGCAATGCAGCTTCTTTTTATACTTCAAGTTTAAGTGTCAATATCTTCTTTTTTTTTTTTTTTTTTTTTAATTTGAAGTTTTATTGAGTTTTATAAGAAACTACTATACTATAAGTATAAATATAAGAAAGGCAATTATTGGTTACATGCCAACAATGACATATGTGCTGTATCATACATCAGATTCTTGATAAGGTTGGGTTGCTCACTCTGGACATATAAAGCTGTCCTTTGTGTTTTTATTGGAACTACAAAAAAAGCTCGGCAGTTTTCTTCCTTGTTTTATGTAAATATAAGACTCCGTAACTTGATGAAATGGAGATGTTTTTTTAATGTGTAGGGTAATCAAAGTCACTGATTAATATTGTCAGTAAATGAGACTTGTTGTTAGTTAAGCTCGGTAATAAGAGGCATGTTTTATCGTTCCACTTCCCTGACTTTTGTCTCATTTCATCCACTCCTCTCTGCCTTCGTTTCCTCCTTTGCACCCTTAAATCTTCTTCCTTCACATCACTCTTCCTCTCCCATCCTCTTCTCCTCTCCTCTCCTCTCCTCTCCTCTCTTGTGAATATAAGCCTCTCCTCTGTCTCCTAAAGGATTAATGCTGTTTTCTCTTCGCGCTTGTCAACACGCGCGCTGATGGGAGACGTCCTGGGCTAGTGTGCGTGTCCTCGGTTGACTCCACCTATTCACCTCTCCGTACGTCTTTCCACCTGCTTTTTCATCCTCACTCGCCGTCTTGCACAAAAGGAAAAACACACACCGGGCTCTTAAGGAACCGCTGTACAAACACCATATGTTTGGTTCTCAGGGTGTACAAACAGAAAGAGACTGTGTGTGTTGTACCTTCTCTTCTCTTTTTTTTACTGTGTACACATGTACACCGTTTTTTTTACGACGTTTTTTGATCATTGATCATTTTTCAGCTTGTCTCTTTTAAACCATCTTTGTAGTCTTGCTGCAAGATGTTGCTCTTTTCAATTTCAGTTGACCCTCACCCCACACACACACACACACACACACACACACACACACCTCTACACTTCATTTTGTTGCCATTCATTTGCTCTGTGGGCTTGAGGTCCACTTTGCTGTTGGTCAGTAGTATTTTTCTATCACCGAGACAATACTGGAACTCTTTAGTGCGCTGCTCCTTCTGTGGACCGAGCAAATGCTGCCGGTGTGTGTGTGTGTGTGTGTCTGTGTGTGTGTGTGTGTGGACGTTTCATTTTTGTGCCAACACACAAGCATCTGCTTCCTTTTTCCTCCTCTTCTCTCTCACTCTGCCTCTCTTCCCCCGCTATCAGGTCTGGCTTTCGTCACACACACCCTGGCAGCAGCAAAATACCACCAACACACACACACATCCAGAGTCACTCTTCCTCCTCTTCTTCGTCTTTCTCCTCATCCAATCTTTTCTATTTCGTAGATATGGACGAGATTGTTGGAGTTCAGAAGTACTCGTATAGAAGTGTGTTTATTTATTTTGAGGAAGCAGAGTTGAGCAGGCTCCCGCTTTTCTAGTTGGATCCAGCCTCACGCTATTCGTACATTAAAAGGACACTCCTTAATTTGTGTCCAAACATTGTTGTTTTGGTTTGAAACTCCGTTTACGCACTCCTCCTGCATGCATGTGTGTTCAGCTTCTGTTTCCTCTCCTGCTGACGCTCCTCATCTAAGATAACGTTAGTGTGACTGACTTTTCAAAACTGGTAAATGGTGTGCTTTAGTGGTGCGGGGCCGAGCTGCAGACCTAGCTGTAGACTCAAGTCATGCCTTGTCCACACAGGTATTTTTTGGGTTTTTGTCCACACCCAGCTTTGGCGAAACTCCTGTCAGGATGAAGATTTTTAGAGACTCCGTTTTCAGTGTTGACAGGGAAAACAGAGTTTTTGGCTTGTAACATCAAGAGTGTGCGTAGTTATCTCCTTTGTGAGGTGTCAATAATGAGGCGACATGTTGTGCAACAGTGGTAAGGCTCCATAGTATATCGATATTGTGATATGCATGGGCCACAGCCAGTAAAACTACAGGGAAGCCACAGATGCAACTAAGCAGCAGGCACGCACTGAATACCGAAAAGAAAGCTCTTGACATAACAAGTGACCCGTCCCATCCATTGTACCCACAATTTGAACTGCTTCCCTCAGGAAGACGCTTTAGACTGCCACAAGCACGACCATGAAATTATTAAATACATAGTTAATCCCTTTCACCCCCAGCCTGTGCTGAATTTGCACATTTGTCTCATGTTTGCGGAATTTGTACATTTGTAATAGGCTTAGGGAACTGTATTTGATTGCATATGATTGAACTCCAAGCTCCTCTAGTGTTTTTATTGTTTCTTACTATTTCTTACATGTTGATTGTGGTAAAGCTAAGGACCATTTTCCACATAGTAGACAATAAAGTTTCTTTCTAACTAACTAATTAACTACGAGACTAGATATCTTAGATTTTGGATATTGAAATATCAGAATATGGCATAAGTGTTGTCTTTTCCTGGTTTTACAGGCTGCATTGCAGTAAAGTGATGTCATTTTACCAGACTATTCTGGTTGGTCAACAATATTGTAATATTTGATTTCCTCCATGTGGCCTAGCCCTAAACAGCAGCATAAATAAATCCATGAACTGCGGACATGGCCAAATAACCTGCTAGCAGGACTTTTGACATGTTTACACATACATGTACAGTTACTCTTCACTGCTACTTATCCAATGCAACACTCCCACGACGCTGACCCCGTCACTGGTGTTTTGCGTTTTAGTCTGGATGGAGATTTTTTTAAAACCGTGCTTGTGTGGACGGGATCTTTCTTGAAAACAAAGGCTGTAAAATACCATTTACCAAAAACACCCACGCACGTGTGGACTAGGCCTCGGACTACAGTCAGAAACATGAGGATTTAACACTTGATTTCAGTCATTCAAGTCTCAGATTTTGACCTCGTAAAATCCGGGAACATCAAAATAACGTAAAAATACAAGAATATTTCATTTTGAGGCCAATAAAAAGATTATTAACACAGCTTTGAAAAGAAAATATTCAAATGCTGCATCATCATTCAGAAACCTGAAAGACCTGCAAAGTGACCTGTGACTGGGACTTGCCCTCAGACATTTGACTTGGGACATCAAAAGAGTTAAATACAGCTGTGGTTGGGGATTCAGTTCCTTGCTCAACGCTGTTTTAACTGACTCGTTTCTTTTTGTGTCATTTTTCCAGCCAGGGAATTCCTCTACTGTATATCCCCGCTGCACATACAGTAAATAGCACAGACAGTAACCTGCTGTAAGGTGCTCTTTGACACAGTCACCCATATTTGCACCAGGCAGCAGCAAAGTGAAGCAGCAAATGCAACGCTTTTGCAAGTTAAAAAACATGCACATTTTAGAGAAATAATCAGATACATGGCAAATAAAATCATGGCCTCGCGATCACACATGCTTTTTTTGAACGTGTGAAATTAAAGGTAAAAGTGGAGACTGGGGGTTCCTCCAGGACATCGGCAATATGTTTCCTTTCTCTGCTGCTCTTTTGTCAATCAGTCACTGATCTCACTGTCACCAGGACAATGACAATAAAGTTTCTCTTTGTTCCGACTGCATGTGACTGAGAGGAAGGGTCTGCGTCCTGAGATTGCGTCTCTCTGTGTGTCTCACTATCTCATGAGTGTGTGTCTTTCTTCTTCTTTTTTTTTTTTTTTTTTGACGCGTGTGTCTTCGTATCTCCGTCCGTACACGTGCTGTGCTTCCTTGGATTGGTGTGTGTTCTGTGCTTCCTTGTGTGTGTGTGTGTGTGTGTGTGTGTGTGCAAGTGTGTGTCACCCATAGAGGACAATAGCGTGGGTCATCTGACTGAGAGGCTGCAGACCACTAGTATCACATGACGGAGGCTGAAGGCCACGTCTTTGTTACCAGGCCTATTGTTAAAGCTAAGGAGACAGCTGGGGCAGGGGAAGGGAATCACTGCAACACACACACACACACACACACACAGACATACAGGAAGACCAGGCACACATGCACGCACACGCACACACACGCACACACACACACACACACACACACACACACACACACACACACACACACACACATCACACACACACACACACATACACACATACACCGCCCCCTCGTGACTCCAATCAGGCTCAGTGACAAAGATGATGCCTTCTTCTTCTCAACTGAAATACTAAGACACACTCACCCACTCACACACACACACACATTGCAAGCAGATAGCTATAATTATAGTGACAGAAACTGGCAGGTGGCATTGTCTGTACCATACCGCTCTCTGTCAAGCAGCAACAGAGAGACGGAGACAGCGAGGAAGACTCATACTCGCTTAACGGCATTGAGTGACAGCAACAAAGAGTGTGTGTCCACGTAGATTATGGGCTTATGTGTGTGTATTCAACCTTGTTTTCTAAAAATGTATGTTCATAATCCTGGCGAAGTAAAGCAGAAATAACTTTTTATGGCTCTGTTGAGGCCATTCAGAGCTCAAGGTTAAGGTTCATATTTAATATTACAGCAAAGCCCTGATCTTTTTCTTAATCTCAAGTGTGTTTCAGCAGCTAACAGTATGTTGCAGGATGCTAATCCCAAGTCTCCAGTGTCAAAACTTGAAGCTTTGTATGCCCGTCCACCCACCCTGACCTACTCGGAAATGTATTTGGCAAATCAGAAGCACATTAACACATTATGTACGAGACAGGAATGAGTCCTAAAACCCTGAAATGAGTTAGCATTTTAGCATTTCCGGTTCCCATAAACTGAAGAGATTTTAACGTTTAGTTCTACGACATAAAACACATCAATTAATATCCCACTCATGAATTTTGAAGGCTTTACGTGTCTTAAAAAAGGCGGTTGCTAACAAGTGGCTGAATGAGACTACTTAACTTCATCACAGCAATCACTAGTCCACCTTTAGTTTAGTGGCGGCGATTTGAAGTCATGCGACCGTGGTTTAGTTTGTTTTTAGCCTTACGCTAGCTTTTTACTCCTGCGATCGTATTAACACTTCAAAAATCATAAAAGTGGTGTTTATTTGTGAAGATTATCTTGCTGAACCAAACGTGTAATTTTCATAAACGTGTGTTTACCACGGATCTTATTTTCTGCAATAATCCAAAACCCAATGGAACAATCCCATTGGCTTTTAGTCGAGGGAACCCGGGCGATGCTAACTTCCTAGTTGGCCTACAAAAACACGTCATCCCTGCAGCACTCTGTTGATGTGAAGCCATTTCTTTTTTACTTCATAATTATAGTAGAAGTCATTAGTTCTGCACTCTAGTTGTTTATGGGAATCCCTTAATCTGAATTTGTTCCCTTGGGATACTCAAATTTTTGTATTTTGATTTTACAGACAGAGTTTTGGTGTCACAGTTTCAGGTGCTTTGGTAACCTCTTTCAGTTGTGGAAGAAGTACTCAGAACCTTTACTTAAGTAAAAGTAGTAATACCACGGTGTAAATATACTCTGTTACAAGTAAAAGTCCTGCATTCAAAATCATACTTGAGTAATAGTAGAAGTATTAAAAGTATTAGAATCAAAATATACTTAATGTATCAAAATCTTATTATTATGCAGAATGGCCAATGTCAGAATAATATACATTATATTATTGGATTATAATTATTGATGCATTATTGTATACATTAATACAATACATACATTAATATTGCAGCTGGTTATGGTGCGGCAAATCTTAACTGCTAGGCAGTTTACAATAATGTATCATAATGTATTAGTTGACACAGATTATTATTACAAATTATAAATCTGTGAAGTAACTAAAGCTGTCAGATAAATGTAGTTTCCATCTGAGAGTTAGTGGAGAAGTATTAAGTAGCAAAAAATGGAAAAACTTGAGTAAAGTACCTCAAAATTGTACTTAAGTACAGTACTGTATTAGTTACATTACATCACTGCCCTCTTTTAATATATTTCAGGGGGAACATTAAATACTCGGCATAAAAAAGTCAAATTAAAGATATTAATTTGACTCTGGTAGTGAAATACTTCAGAAAACGTATGAACCCTGGTGTGTAAGATGTGGTAGCTGCCCAAAGCTGTACTGAATGAGGGAGGAGAGGACAGGTGTAGTCTTTGAAATGTGCGTGTGTGCCTTCTGGGTAGGTTACAAATAGAAGACATAAAAAGGTGAGGACAACAGAAAGACGGATGAGACACGCGGAGAAAGAAATGATAAATTTAAGGCTAATGGATTGAGACGGAAGGACCTTTTAATATTTTGACGCATGTGATGAAAAACAGCCACTTCAGCACAAGGTATTTATTTAAAGCTGCCGAGCGTTTTCTATGAGAAGCGATAATCTGAGAGAAAAAGCCCACTTTGAGAATCGATTACTGAGAGTCGAGCTCGGCCCCCTTTTTCAATGAACTCGCATGAAGAGGAAGCTGAGTGAATAGATGAATAAGGAGAGACAAAGGGTGACAACGAATCTAAAACGGCGGAGAAAGACACGAGAAGTTCAGCCTTTCATAAAGTGCACAGCTTATGAAACCAGATAGCTCTGAAATGTGAGTGTGTGACCACTCTGTGGCCTCCAGGTGTGTGTGTGTGTCTGTTCAAAGTCAAAGGGCAGATTTTGGTAGCAGCCACACCCGCCCTTCATAGGGAGGGTATCTGTGCTCTTTCAGACATACACAAAAGTGTGTGTGAACATATGTGTGTGTGTGTGTGAGGCGCAGCTGTGCCGGGGTTTGGTGCTTGACAGAGTCAGCGAGGATCCTTGAACTTGGAAAGATGGAACGTCCTCTAGAAGGCTTCATAAAGACGTCTCATTGTCCCTCTTGAACCGACATACATACACACACACATACACTAGAGTAGGGATCTGGCAATAACCGCAATATCGACAAGCCAACCGCAGGGAATGGCAAGCACTACTGCCACAAACCGCTACGTTCATGGCTTTTCTTTTTTTTAAATTCTTTGCAATAGTCTGGCGATTGTCCAGGGTGTACCTCGCTTTCACCCAATGTCAGCTTGGATCGGCTCCAGCCGATCAATAGGATAAGCGGTTACAGATAAAGGATGGATGGACACTTTGCTACAAACGGCAGCAGCGTGACGAGGTGCTGAGCGTCTATTCGGCGCTAAGTGACCGCGGTGTAGTTCGTTTATAGCCTAACGTCAGCTTTTTACTTCTGGCGATTGCATTCAAAAATCATAAAAATGGTAATTTGTGGAGATTATCTTGCTAGTATCATAAACGTTTGTTTGCCATAGAGCTTATTTTCTGCAATAATCCAAAAATCCCATCTGCTTTTTGTCGAGGACACCAGCGCGATGCTAAAATAAGTATTTCATTTGTTTTATCATCTTCGTCATAGCTTAACAATGAAGCTTATTTAAACAGAACAACAAAAAAAAATAGTTGCAATAATAATACCCCATATCGCACTGTTGAGCCAATCATTATCACCGCGGGGGAAATTCCTTCACCGCGGCAGCCCTACACCGAAACATGACAACTTCATCCCTTCCTCTCGGACTCCATTCTTCCGCTTCACAGTAAGTCGAGAGTGTGGGAGTTCGGCAGAGTGTGCACGTGCTCTGGCATGTCTAAGTCACCAGTGTACTGACTTCAAATATCGCACCAAAACTTTAACACACACACACACACACACTCACAAGTTAAGAGTGCCATGCCCGACGCTGCTGGCAGACTCGTCAATCTGTTCTGGATATAAAAAAAGAGGCAGCGTTACTCTTCCTCTTGGCAGAAGGTAGACGCTGACACCTTTCCCTGAGTGTCCTGGCAAAGAAAATCTCTCTCTGTCTCTTTTTGTTTTCCCTCTTCTTTCTTTTTTTTTGTTTTTTGAAGATGAGACTATTCCCCGTTTCCTTTCCCATTCTCCAGCCTCCTTCCTTTCTTTGCCTTCCTCATTAGTTTGTGGGCAGAGCTGCAATTAGGACAAAATAGTTACAGGGAGGAGGAGAGTAAGGATGGAGCGAGAGAGAGGTAAACAAGAAAGAAGAGTTGAAAGAATGTGGCTGGAGAGGGGAGGAGGAGGTAATTAATGAAGCTGCTATAATTACTGGGGCCTGTTTACGCCAACTTTACAAAACACACAAACTCCCGACAAATTACACTCACCTTTCCACAGTAATAATCTACTATTTAAAATGCTGGCCGTGTACGTTAACTAATGACACAAGCTTTTTTTCTACCCATCAGACCAACGAACACTTCCTTAATTTCACCATGTTGACAAGCTCTTTTTTTTTTACCAGAAAAAACACAAATTATTTAAACCTTGCAAGGGCGTCTTTTTGGCAGGTAATTTGACATAGAGCAGATTTTTATGGAAGAAAATAAGCCTGTTGCGGGCATAAAGATAAGGAGTATGGAGAGAGGGAAAAAAAATATAAAAGAGAGTTTTGGAAGTCAGGGGGGAGTTACGGAGAAAAGCAAGGGAGAAAGGGGAAAGGACGAAAGGAGAGAAGCAGGGGACAAAGCTTAAATGAAAGAGGGATAAGAGAAGAAGAGGATAAGGAGAGGAGGTGACGAAGAGAACACTCGACAGAGGGCCAGATTCAGCAGGAAGGAGAGGGAGCAGAGGAAAGAGCAAAAAGAGGAGGAAGGAGGGGAGGAGTTGTGATGGGGGACAAACCAGGTGGAACTCTGGATAGATGCTAAATTTGGCAAAAGGAGAAGACTTCTGTGTGTGTGTGTGTGTGTATGTGTGTGTATGTCGGGAGACTTGCTGAATCGGCCGTGGTTCCAGTTTCACGCCTCTGAGTTTGACAGAGGGGGAGAGAGAGAGAGAAAGAGAGAGAGAGAGAGAGACAGAGAGAGAGAGAGAGAGAGAGAGAGGGTCCCTAGTCGGTAATGTTCCCTCAGGGCGGGCGGACGAAAGGATGGAGGGATGGAAGGAGGGAGGTGAAGGGAGAGAAGGAGGCAGGCAGGAAAGGGGACAAAGTACGGGAAGAAAATTTATACCTACCTTTGCAAACACGCCGTGGCTTTGTGGCACAAAGGACGCACATGTTCTTTTACTGAAGTTCTTATCGGTACAATTAGGCTGCCATCTAGCCCTTAAAGTACAACTCTTTATCTTTGTATTGATTTTTGGTTTCCATTCATCTCAGGACACGTGCAAATACTAGCAACCAGACTTGAATTGCAGCAGGCCACGATTCATTTCGCTAGAACTGGGTCCTGGTTGGGTCACATTTTGTTGCTTTGGGTCTCGAGTCTGTGTATCAATGTGTCTAATGCTGCAATCCATTGTCACTAGGGATGCTAATTCAAAATTTTTTCTTTAACCGTTAACCGACAAGATTAGTGCGTCGCATGCAGCGGTGCGCCAGCTGCAGTGTATGAGCACACCCGTCCGGGAGCTGCTGCGTGCATTGTCATGGACACCATTTAGTTTAGCTGAGAGGTTTGCAGCTGTGTGTCTGCCCGGCGTAACGTTAGCGAGTGTCCGACAGACTGTGTGTGGCGGCGGTGAGTGTGTGGTTGTCGGTGGCGTTGTAGCTGCGAACGTAGCAGTGCGGTGTGCGTACAGTTTATTTGTCAGTGAATAAATGCTGCAACTCCTCAAGACCTGAGCCAACTTCCTGTATTTTGCAACATCGGCTCTGACTCTCTTAAGGTGGGCTGTTAAGGTGGACCGGCTTTTCTCCTTAAAGTGACAAGCTGCTCCTCTGAGTTTTGCTCAGGTTTTTATTTCAATTTTAATATTTCTTTTAACCGTTTAACCGATTGCATTAATCGGTTAAAACACACAATGTACATAGCATAGCACACAGTGAAATTTAGCTACTGCATTTAACCCATCCTAGCATATTAGGAGCAGTGGGCAGCTACTTTACAGTGGCCCGGGGAGCAGTTTGGGGGGGTTGGTCTTGGTCCGTGCGGTCCCGTATGAAACCAGAAGTCAACATGGATTTATTTATCATGTACTGCATGTTCCGTACTTAAGTTACGCCACTTCCATAGTTATTTTAACCCAAACCACAATCTTTTTCTAAACCCAGCTAAGTAGTTTTGTTGCCTAAACCTAACCAAGTTGCTTCCTGTGAAGACGGAAGTTTATTTTGAAAAGACTGTATGCATGTAATGTGTTGCTGGACATTCGTAGGAAAACGCATGAAAAATGAGGTATCACTTTTGTTTTATTGCACTGAAATGACCTGGAACTAATAGATGCCAGAAGAACTTATGGTATGTTTTCAAGAATTGTTGGCACTAATTTGAAGTTTATGGATATGTGAGTGAAAGGCCAAAACATGCAGAGCCAAAGTCACTCCTGACCTCAACTTGAACCTTACCCTATAGTTCCTAAAAATAACCCCACTGAAGGCCAAAATAAACACACTGACATGATTTGCCTGTGTGTGTCTGTTTCCTGTACAGACTCTTTACATACGCACCTGTGAAAAGCTACCTGGCTCTTGTTATGCAAAGCATGCAAAGCATTCGCTCTTCATTCCTCCGAAACAGAATACTTTATAGTGTTGTGTCTGCAAATCTTTATGCATTTAAGCTCCAACTGAGCTCCGACGTTTCTCTCCTTAAGCAAAAAAGGAAAAGCGTGTGTGTCAGCGGCGAGGCGTGTGTGCGCTAATGGACATCTAAATGCTGCTGATGTTACGTTGAATAGTTTAAGGGCCCTCAGGTCCCCTTAGACCAATATTGGGAGAGAAAAAGTGAGGGAGGGAATGTGACTTCTGCAAATCGCTTTGACAAGGACACCCGCGCCTCGAGCGGCGTCCTCTTTCGCCTCATCGAACACGCACACACACACACACACACAAACACACATACTGCGACATCCACACCTCAGCAGAATCGTGAGGTGACTGTTGCGCTCCGAACAGCTGACTTGGTAGAGGACGTCTGTGTGAGAGTTGTGCTGAATTCAGTTTTAATTCAGTTTGAAAAGTGAAGCCGAGTCTTCATTTTTTAAGTAATAAAAAAATACACATCAATCGCATATTGACTAAACTAAATATTTATCCCAAATTACAGCAAATTAAAAGATAGATATTATGAATTTTTTCAGAGAATAAAAGCCTTGTATTGGAATATACATTGTATTGTATTAAAATGCTGTTTTTTTTTACATATTAATAAAAGTTTTGAAAGGCTTTAGATTAATTTATTTAAGCAGCTAAAGTTGAAATACAGGAGTTATGTTATGACGCTACGACTGCATCACTCAAACAAAAAAAAGATGGCCTTGAGAGGGTTTTGCAATAAAACAACACTTTAAAATGAAAAGAATATCTCATTCACAATCACACACTTGCCTTTGTTATATTTTACATTGTCGAGTGGAAGAGCTCTTCCCTACAAACAAAGCTGATCATTATCTGCCTCTATAATAACCAAACTCACATCGCTTCCACACATTCCTCCGGCTCAGCTTACCTCAAAGTCGTTGGCCTTGTTGTAGTGCATGTTGAGCGCCCTGAAGAGCTCCGAGTCGCGGCCCACCGCCAGCTCCTCCGAGGCGGTCACGCCCTCGTTGATGTTCTGCCGAGCGAACTTCTCCATCTGGATGTAGTAGAACTCCCTGAAGTTGCTGAACCACTTGATCAGCTGGGAGGTGATGCAGCGATTGAACTGTAGCGGGAGTCAGAGAATGAAAAGACAATTAGTTATGTTTTATTAGAGATTTAAATAGAAGTATTATGACAGATTTTAAACATAACAAATTTCTGTGTATGAATTTACTTTTTTTTTTATTTTATCCTCTTCTTAAAGGTTATCACTAAATTTGTTCTTCTTTAAATAACTAACTCTGAGCTGTAAATGTCTGAATAAGAAGAAGAAACAAAGAGATTGAATGAGCATCTAAAGTGGACAAAATAGTTCTTTACTTGCATGTTCCTGTGCATGTGTCCCTGTTTACACATAATGTGTGTAAATGCACTGAACAACAGAAACCAGTCCTCTAATTAACTTTAACAAACACCCACACGGTTAAAAACTCTAAAAATATTTCAATGCATATCCACCTCATTAGCCACTAAAACACTGTCTGCCCCTTCAGGGTCCTCGTTGGAAGACAAAAACGAGAAAGAAATTGGCCCCTAGAAACCTTCCTGATCAAACAAGAATGACCCAAATATTATCTTATTGTTATGCCATCATGGGCTTTCGGGCTGAGCCGAACCAACATTAAACAACTCTCATCAAACACTGTTCCTGCCCTGCAGGCCTTAGCAGTACACTGCAAAAAATGTCTGCCAACATAGGACATTTAAACCATTTATTTTTAGCTTATAGAGCTTGTGTTTCTAAAGTAATGTTTGGAAAATCTGAATAATGGAATATTTTAACTCCACTTCTACTAGCTAGAGTGAAGATACTGGTATCATATGAAACTAGAAAACCTAAGGGATCCATTGGTACCAACCATGTCATACTAGCTTGTGCTGTAGAAGGTTAAATAACGCTCCAAAACTACACCAAATTTTGGCGAGGAAAAACTGTCATGACCATTTCCAAAGGGGTCCCTTGACCTCTGACCTCCAGATGTGTGAATGTTAATGGGTTCTATGGGTACCCACGAGTCTCCCCTTTACAGACATGCCCACTTTATGATAATCACATGCAGTTTGGGGCAAGTCATAGTCAAGTCAGCACACTGACACACTGACAGCTGTTGTTGCCTGTTGGGCTGCAGTTTGCCATGTTATGATTGGAGCATATTGTTTTATGCTAAATGCAGTACCTGTGAGGGTTTCTGGATCAATATCTGTTATTGATTTGTGTTGTTAATTGATTTACAGTAATAAATATATACATACATTTGCATAAAGCAGCATATTTGCCCACTCCCATGTTGATAAGAGGATTAAATACTTGACAAATCTCCCTTTAAGGTTCATTTTGAACAGATAAAAAATGTGTGATTAATCATGGACAATCATGCTATTAATCGCGATTAAATATTTTAATCGATTGAAATTCCAGTATGACTGATGTGAAACATGTTGGATCACACCACAAGTACAAAAATAACAGCATTTAATGCAATAAAATGTTAATTTGCACTGAAAACAAAAGATGTCGTGCAGAATTTTAACACACATACTCCACTATTAAAATGTTATGGTTGGTTTATTTTGTAGTTCCCACTTTTGAAGAGACAAATTTCTTGTATTTAATCACCTCATAAATGCTGCAAAATGCTGAAATGACAGACGCAACAGACACAACCATTTTGCACATTGTTGTATGCATGTGCATGTCTGTGAATGTACATAACGAACTAGCAAAATGAAATATATTTGTATAAGCGTGTGATCACTGCAGGTAGTGAGTCAATCTTCTGTAAGCTTTGTGTAACATCTAGAATATAAGCGCTGTGTGTGATATCTACTCGCCCGTTTGCAGTGAAAGTGCATGTGTGTGTTTGTGTGTGTGTGTGTGTTCAGTGAAGGGGAAAAACGGCTTTGATACGGAGATTAAGCTCGGTATTGTTACAAGACATTGTCTCACAGGAACAAGCAATGAGCGAGAGAGAGAGAGAGATGGGGGAAAGAAAGAAAGAGAGAGATGAATGGAGGGAGGTAGCACGGAAAAAGGAATGCAGTGAGAGAGAGAGAGAGAGAGAGAAGCGAGCAGAGGATGACGGAGAGGGAAAGAGATATTTTTTCAGGAGCGGTCAGAGGGGGTGACATAATGGAGCATAATTGGGAGGCGCGCGTGTGTGTGTGTGTGTGTGTGTGTGTGTGTGTGTGTGTGCGTGCGCGCGTGTGTGTGTGTGTGCAGCAGAAGGAAAGGGAGTTGGTTTTACATAGTGACAGGAAGGGAAAGTGTGTGTGTGTGCGTGCGTGCGTGCGTGCGTGCGTGCGTGCGTGCGTGCGTGCGTGCGTGCGTGTGTGTGGGGGGTGTTTTGACCCACAAAAGAGTTGCACGAATTAAACGTGATAACTCAGCAATTAACACACAAACACACACAGTTACACACACATAGTGATGTCACGGTACCAGAAATCTAGTAGTCGATACCAATACCAGTGAATTTACATGATTCTCAATACCAAATTCGATACCACGGTAAAAAAAAACAACAACAATAAATCCCATGTAATTCAACACACACGCAAAAACATTTGAACATTACAAAAAACAGAGGCATGTAGCCTTTAAGTAATAAATAAAAAGAATTGTCCCATTTAGTTCATTTTGGCGTATCAGCGGCATGTTATCAATCGATAAACCAACGACGGACACTACATACAGACCATGAACGCATCTGGTCCTTCTGCTCAGAGTAGCAGGAGTAGAAGCAGAGGATTTATTGTCGAAGCAAAAAGCAAACGCACCTATTTGGCAATATTTCACGTTTAATCCCAATGCTATAAGAGAACCAGAACATTAATGAGGTAATCTCCGCGAGGTGGATGTCACAGCCGGTGTGCACGGAGCAGCGGTTCCAGGTAGAGCCCCGCAGCGAAAGCTCTACTGGAGAGGCGAGACACACCGCCAGCCGACGGTAAAGATCAGAGTCAGCGTTCTGCACATATTGACCGTCATCTTTCTTGTAAAATGTCCGGTGAAGTCGGTAACACGGTGTTGTCACAAGTTTATTAACCGGTGGGAAATTTACCTCACTGTCACATCACTACCAACGACCATTACAGGCATCGTACGGTACCTTCAGTACTGTAGAAAAAGAGTACCGTCACTTTTTTTTAATTTTGGCATCAACTTGGTAACGAAGTATCGGTTCTCGTGACATCCCTACACACACACACAAGACGATGTCATCTGTCTCATCTAAAAATCACAAAACGTCATGACAAACTCTGACACGCAAACCCTCCAAATACTCTTTTACTCCCAACGTTTGCCCTCGCACAGATAAAGAAAATGACACCTCTTTATTCATACACGTGTACATATATTGTAGTGCACTCAAGGCTGTACCAATATAAATATTTATATATACATTGTTCAATTTCCCTGTATTAAATAAGCCAGGTCTAGTAGGAAAGATGAGAAAACACATAAAATCATTAAAATATGATAATAAAATCTCACCAACAATATTGCATTGGCCTTTTCTGTCTTCTTTGCCCCCAGATTCCCCACTAGTTTCACACTTTAAAGGGATAGTTCAGGTGTTTTTAGGTGGGCTTATATGAGATAGTTCTCCATAGTCCGTGCATTACCTCCAGTAGATGACGGTCGGCATGCCTCCAGTTTGGAGAAACAGACTGGAGTACTGAAACGGTAGCAAAGCAATGTACTACTGTGGACGGGGGCAGCAGCAAAATGTATTTTAGACACCTAAATGTTTAGGCGTCTATGAGGAAAATGCTTTTTGTTGCAGTACCACAGTTGGCCGACTTTAACTCACCGCACAAACTAGTCTGGTGTCTTTTAGGTCTGCGTGTCAAAGTGATGCTATACTCTGTATATCAGCGACTCTAATTGCAACAGGAAGCTTAAAACTAAGAATAAAATATCAACAGTAACGTCTCCCCAAAATTAACTATAGTTTACAACAAATTCTTTGTTAACGTCCCCCTTTTCCCTCATGCAAATCTTAGGACAAACCACAGCTGTTTCACACTGTACAAGCTGCACAATATCACTTATTGAGTGCAGGTGTAGCCTCAAATCTGGAACAGTCAAGTTTGTGTTTCTCAACCTGATAATATCCTTTCAAAAGGTAGATATGTCAGGAATGTAGACACAAACACCCAGCCGTCAAAACCACCTGCCCTGCCACCCACCCACTGTCCCGTCCAGCTCATCACAATCAGCACAAACCAAAAAACAAGAGAGGCGAGAGACAAAAGACAGAAAGAGAATGGAGGTGGAGGACGGATGGGGGGTGGGGTGGGGGGGGGGGGTCAAAATGCTGAGCTTGAGGAATGCCATTTTCTGTTTACAACCAAAAGGGGGAAAGAGAGAGTGTCAGAGAAAGTGTCAGGGCGCCTCACCCCCTCTCTCCCCACCCCCCCGAGGCCATATCGGACACACACATCCTTTAAGAATCTGCCCACTTCAACCAGATTCGTCGTAGCTCGGCACATTTTTTTCTAGAGGACAATGTGAATGTGCACGTCACATTATCTACAAGTTGTAACACTGAAGTTTCCTGTGGATCCTGGAAGAATAGCTGCTGTGGAGACTTTTCAAATCATGTTTTTGGGGCATTTCTGCTTTACTAGACAGTAAATACACTGCAGGGAAGTGTGTGAAGTTTATGAGGCAATTTCAGGCATACTGTAAACACTCATAGTTCTACAGTAGTCATAGTTTATAGTCATTTTCGGTTTTGTATATCGTCACTGGAAGAAGTCTTAATAGAAACTAACTAGGCCACTGTTAAATATTAGTACAGTTAGGATTATAACCATATATATATCTTATAAATACTAGGGGTGTTCAGCGACGTAAAATTACTGTTTTTTTTCAATGGAGTCTGGTGGCTTTGGCGAAATGTAAACCGGCGAAAATACTCTAAATATAGCGTACACTTAAACTAATATTGATTTTTTTTTTTTAGGTGGGCCTTTCTTAACGGTAGCTGAACTAAGTTTTGCTGCCGACCACGTCCACAGCAGGACAGTATAGCTGTTTTTTCATGCCACATATCTTAGCCTTCATATTTTGCCTCCTTAGTCTTCACGATTCATAAAAATAAAACATTTAAATGCTTTGTCATCTAGTGGACTCAAATACTTAAACGTGGTAAGTCCAGTTATATCTGTATCAGTAGACGAGCTGTTGCTGATTCGTGTCCTGATGTCGCCAAATTGGCTGTGTAGCTCTAATTGACAAGACGGGTGAGAGGCGGGTTGGACGCTAATTGATTCCTGCTGAGACGGCGGCGGCGGCATCGAGATGTCATTTCAGCCTCTCAAGGCAAGAGTCTTCAGGGCTCTCGCTGATAAATGTGTCACTGCTTCGCGCTCGTGTGTGTGTGTAAAAAAAGCTGGCAGGGAACTTGTGAGTGAGTCGGAAGGAGCTCCCCGAGCCAGCGAGCGTCTAATTAATCCCAACTCCTCCAGTCTTAACGAGGTCTTAATTACTCTCAGTGACTCTCTCAAGACGAAACGGAACAGACCTAAGCGTCTCATGCTACATATATGATTGTCTGGTCAGAAGGCAAGAGCTTTCACTGCGCAATTAAGATCCCGTGTGTGCTCTATGTGTATGTGCGTGCCTGCTCATCTGTGCCTGAAACAGTTGTCAGCTCAACCCACTTCCCACACCGAGCGGGGCGGCCATTGTGCGTAAGAGGCTCATCTTTAAGAACCAGTTTCCCATAGACAAAGTCCATTCAAGTCCAATTAGGGGAAGCCATTCAGGACCCTAATTCCCTTACAGTGAATCTGCCTGATCCTCCTAACACATGCTACTTATTGTTCCCCGGGAAGGAGGGGGGGGGAGGGGCGGAGGAGGAAGAGAGAGGGTGAGAAAGGAAAAGAGAAAGAGACACTGACCCGGATTTTGGAAATATGGTAATGATGAAGGTAATGAATGCAATGGGACAATGAAACAGGACACACACATACATACACAGACAGACAGCAACAGGGTGCACACACACACACACACACACACTACCAAAGCCTTGAAAAGAACAGCCTCGCTCATCACAAATAGGATTATCCATGATTCATTTTTTTATTAAGCGTAATAATATCTGCACAGTTCCTCCCACAGATGAATATGATGGATTAACTGGGATTACGACTCAATTAAAACTGAATTTGAATATAAACCACTATTTGCATAAAGTGTGAATAATAAGGAACTTCTTAAAGGATTGTAGATATATTCTTCTTATTGTTAACAAATCCCATGAAAAGAACAAAACAAGCAGCTGATATTGTCTTCTTCCTCTGTGCCATAGACTTCCATTGTTGTTCAAAAACTATTAAAAACACATCAATGAACCACACTGTGTCACTGGGTGACATGCTCCTTCATTCTAATGAACACACACACTCTAGTTTATCGTGACTCAATCCCACATACGCCGTCCTGCTAATGTAAATGCTCACTAAAGCACCAAATGTGTATTCTTCCCCATCTGAAAGTAGTCCCCCAAGAAATGCACTTTTCCTTGTGTTTGAGTAACATTTGCTGAAAACGACAGCGTCAGCGCTGTTTTAGTCAGCCTTTATATAAACTACACATTTGTGATACGACCAATAATATATATATATTTTTTTTCATGAGATTTATTCAGTTTAAGAAAAATGTAGAATATCGTATCAGTTTTCAGTTTTAAGTCCACCACTCTCATGCTGGATTCAGCTTTCCCATAGCACGAGGGATTCACAGGGAATGATGCGTGCATGCAGTGGTGGAAGAACTACTCCGATATTTGACTTAAGTAAAAGTAGCAATACTACAGTGTAAAAATACTCTTACCAGTAAACGTCCCACATTCAAAGTCTTACTCAAGTAAAAGTACAAAAGTATTAGCATCAAAATATACTTAAAGTACCGAAAATAAAAGTACTTATTATGCACAATGGCCCATTTCAGAATCATATATATTATATTACTGGATTATAATTAATGGTGCATTAAAGTTACATTAATGTTGTAGCTAGTAAAGGTGGGGCTCATTTTAATCACTTTATATACTGATGGGTAGCTTAATCTATGATAATACATCATCATTTATTAGTTGATTTATATTTTTTATTATTTTATTATCTACAAAGTAACTAAAGCTGTCAAACAAATGTAGTGGGGTAAAAAAACATTTCCCTCTGAGATGTCGTGGGGTAGAAGTATAAAGTAACAGAAAATGGAAATACTCAAGTACAGTACTTCAAAATTGTACTGAAGTACTAGAGTAAGTATGTAGTTACATTCCACCACTGCATGCATGTAATTTAGCATTACTGTTTTGAACTTGATCTAATTGCTGTACGTTAAAGATGCATTGCGGCTGTAAATATGACTAAACTTGTAGATATGTGAAAGAAAAAAAGGGCAAAACTAATTTAACTTTTTTTTTTTTTAGTTGTTACACGGTATAGTTTCATTCCTTAAAGCTCAGACAATAAATTCCAATAGAGACACGTTTTCATTCCGATAAATTCCGCTGTTTGTGACTTCAGTTACAGATCGAGCCTGTACACTACAGTAATACCCTCCATCTGCCGAGCAAAGTTTCGGGCCAAAGCACTGCAAATATCTCCTAATCTAAATCCATGTTTGTTGAGATGAGGGAGATTAATTGAATATCAGTTTGGAGATAAACCCGCAGATTGGAGATTAGATTAATTTTCAAAGCTAATATCAATCTCCAGAAGATATAAACTGAGCCTATGCATTAACTCATTAGTCCTAATACATCAATTTTCCAAATTAAACCCCAAAGCCACAGTTTGATAGAACACATTAAGTATATTTACTCAGATAACTTAGACGATAAGTAAGCTGATTATGGAAAATTATCAATGTCAGCATGTAACAGTTTTAAATGATTAACCTTAGAGAGATATTCATTCATTTACAGTCTCTTCTGCTCTGAGATTTTCAGAAAGACTGAAGTTTGCAAATGTGAAAGGATTGCCGGCATGTATGTACAGCCACTTCATTTTATTTAATTTATTTACATTCACTGCTTTCTAAACGGTGTAGGTGTCACACAGAGAATTAAAGCAAGCTCAAGTATCTCGGATTTCATTTATTTACAACAGTGGCCATTTTTAGGATTATCGCTGTCAGTCATTCTCACTTAAATTATAATTTCAGGCAATAAAATGTGACTTTTTGGAGGGATTAAAAAGTTTTAAAGCGTGTTGGTTTGTCAAATTTTTGATAGTTGTTTGACAAAATTCAACATTTTCCGCTTTTATTGTCTCAATAACACTGAACCGAGTGTCTACTGGGTGCCGTGATACCCATTTCTATCACTTAATGGACTCCCAGTTAATGACAAATCAGACTCACATGTACTGGGAGCAGGTAGGCTTAGCAACCTTGTGTTTGCCTAGCAACCTGGTGTCCCTGCGACCCTTGTTGCCATGGCAGCCGATGAGGATGTGGCACTGCCACGAGGAAGTGGTCACCACAGATACGAGCCAAAGGGCAGCTGGTGTGTGTGTGTGTGTGTGTGTGTGTGTGTGTGTGTGTGGCTGCTCATTTGAATACAGCGTCCTGAATCCGTCGAGGAGCCGTATGCTCCTTTTGCAAAACACGTAGCAGCCTGTAAACACAAAACAATCAGCGCCTTTGTTTTAAAGCTGTTGTTCTGTTGTCATCCCTTTCATTTGTTTGTCAACCCCCTCCCCTCGCTCCCGCTGTCATTTTCTCAACCCCCCCCCACATGCACGCACACACACACACACACACACACACACACACACACACACCTCCTTTTTCCTTCAAACTCATTTTCTTATTTATTCATTTTGATTTTATTTCCTTTTACTACTCTCTTTTTCTTCCTTTGTACTTGTGCGTCCTGTCATCCATCAAAATCAATGCTTCTACTGTGATCACTTGTGTGTAAAGAAAAGTTCAACTTCTCATTTTATGTTAGTGAGAGTGAGAGTGAAAGCGTTGTTGCATGTGTGTGTGTGTGTGTTTTGGGTGAAAGGGAGATGGAGGTTGAGGTTTGGGTGTGTGTGTGTGAGAGGGAAAGTGGGCGTTAACACCCCCCCCCCCCAACCCCAGGCCGATTAAGGCCAGAAACTCTAATTATGCTACAAAGACGTGACAGACTGGAGCACCCATCTGCGCTATAGGGTCTCACACACACACACACACACACATACACATATACATATACACATATATATATACAGAGTAACGGAATAAAACACCAAACTGAATAATATCAGACGACAAAATGCACAAAAGTCACAAAGTGTGAGAATATGATGGTGAAAGTTTGCGACATATGAGATCAGAAAACAATCATGAACAATAAAAAAACCCACGCTGTAACCAAATGCTTCACACAAAGACGCATACCTGTTTACAACAGCTCATTGTGACCCATCTGTCACTGATTTTTGAGGTCTGATTCTAAAGATGCCATTGAATTCCCAACGTTTAATGTCCACACTTGGCCTGACGGTGACTGCGGTGCTTCTCACATCGCTTGTCTATTCGAGTCAGTATGAGCCATGTATTACTGCTCTGTCTCCCATCTCCTTACAAGTGTATATATGTTTTTATTTGAACTCAACATGGTTCAATTGTCATTAAAATGCAAATAAAACTTTTTCTATATCTAGTTTTGATCATCGAACAGCAAAATCTTAACATATCTTATTCTTAACTGTGTCCAGTAAACAACAGTGTAGTTTTTGCCCCCTAAAACATTTTGTGTTCATCCCAGTCAGTCGCTACATTTGACCCAGTCGGTCGCTACATTCGTCCCAGTCGGTCGCTATTCTCGACCCAGTCGGTCGCTATTGTTTACCCAGTTGGTCGCTACATTCGACCCAGTCGGTCGCTATTCTCGTCCCAGTCGGTCGCTATTGTTTACCCAGTCGGTCGCTACATTCGACCCAGTCGGTCGCTATTCTCGTCCCAGTCGGTCGCTATTGTTGACCCAGTCGGTCGCTACATTTGACCCAGTCGGTCGCTATTCTCGTCCCAGTCGGTCGCTATTGTTGACCCAGTCGGTCGCTATTCTCGTCCCAGTCGGTCGCTATTGTTGACCCAGTCGGTCGCTACATTCGACCCCGTCGGTCGCTATTCTCGACCCAGTCGGTCGCTACATTCGACCCAGTCGGTCGCTATTCTCGTCCCAGTCGGTCGCTACATTCGACCCAGTCGGTCGCTACATTCGACTCAGTCGTCGCTACATTCGACCCAGTCGGTCGCTACGTTCGACCCAGTCGGTCGCTACGTTCGATCCAGTCGGTCGCTACATTCAATCCAGTCGGTCGCTACGTTCGATCCAGTCGGTCGCTACGTTCGATCCAGTCGGTCGCTACATTCGATCCAGTCAGTCGCTACATTCGATCCAGTCGGTCGCTACATTCGACCCAGTCGGTCGCTATATTCGATCCAGTCGGTCGCTACATTCGATCCAGTCGGTCGTTATATTCGATCCAGTCGGTCGCTACATTCGACCCAGTCGGTCGCCATGCGAGCTAGACCCAGTCGGTCACTATACTAGCTAGACCCAGTTGGTCGCTATATTCGACTCAGTCAGTTCTTCTATTCGACCCAGTCGGTCGCTATCATCGACCCAGTCGGTCGCTTTGCTAGCTAGACACAGTCGGTAGCTATTCTCGACCCAGACGGTCGCTTGCTCCATCCAGTCGGTCACTACACTGGTAAAAATCATCTTTACCTCCTACAATCTCTGGGGAAATAATTATTCAGGATGGAAACAAAAAGACCAATAAAGTTAGATGAAAACAAGACACAGAGGAGAAACTTGAATAAAGTCGAACTAGGAGAGAACGCTGATAAGAGGGTCATACGAGAGAATAAATAGGAGAGAAACACTAGACAGAAGAGAAAGACGGGGCACGGTCTTACCTTGACGTCTGAGAAGAAAATTTTGAGCATGTTGGAGGATGGGTAGCGGGTGTAGAAGAACATCAGCTTGGCCTTCTTCAGGTGGTTGGGAGACAAGCCCTCCTGAATCTGAATCATAACAAGTTAAGGAGCCAACAGGCAGTTGTTTCACTGAAACCCTAATACAGACAGATCTGTGATACGGCAAAAACAAACACGACAAAATACGTTTCCCTAAATAGAATGCAGTTTGGTTGTATGTGAACGTAATCTGTAGAAGACAGGGCTGCAAATCTTACAACCTAAATACGTCCCTCTGTCATTGAGTTGAGACAGAACTTATCGTTGCATGGGCTCCACAAAGAACCAATGGGAGTGCCTTTATGGGTGGATAGAGAACTACAAAAACTATGCTCACTTCCCCTTTTTTATTCATGAATTATTAAAAAGCAGTGGCCGGTGCAAACGTGAGAGTGGCAGTGTGCTGAGAAGATTTCAGTAACCACAGAGTGATTAGTGCCAGAGATGGAGGGACAGCGAGGAGTGACCACTCCAGTAAAAGTGGAGTGTTTGCCGACGCTACTGTTAATCACAACCACAGAAAATTCAGAAATACAATAAGAGAAACAACCCAAAGCAAAAGCAAACACGAGCACCTGCTGGCTTTGGATCAAATCCCACATTCACTCCTGCATCTCGCCGCCTTTGCAGCCCCGGAGTCTATCCCACTGTCTCAACAAGGAAAATAATAATTGTGGAGGCCCTGGCTGCAGGGGCGCAGAGTGTGTGTGTGTGTGTGTGTGTGACGGTGTGTATGTGTGTGTGTGTGACAACAGCTGTGCCCCACCACGCTGCCATTTCCCCACCACATTAACAGCCCTATAATCTATCAGAGAAGATGAGGCAATCAATGGAACCCCCTGCAAGGTCAATTAGCACAGAGACAAACACACACACACATCCACATACAGAAACCCCAAGGGCCCTATATGGCTGGAGAGAGGAGCAGGGAGAGAGGGAGAGAGGAGCATCAGCAATCGGGAAAAGAGGGAGAGAACAGAAGTGGATAAAGAAGAAGAGAGAAGGAGCAGTTTCAGGACAGGAAGTGGCATTTTCTTCACTATAATTGTTTTATATTATGTATATACACAGAGACAAGGATATTGAAGAAAGTGCAGCTGTGCCTATTATCACTATTAGCTGAAGGGACGGGGGTGTGGTCTGCCAGTTACCAGTTGTGACGTTTTTTTCACTGTTGTCCTAAAACACAAATGTGCTGACGCAAAGGAAACTTTAACCAAGATTATATCTGATCACGACACAAAATTTCAGTCCTGTCTCCTTAAAATGACGTTCCCATTAGATTCAATTAATCGATTTGTCAAGTATTTAATACTCTTATCAACATGGGAGTGGGCAAATATGCTGCTTTATGCAAATGTATGTATATATGTATTATTGTAAATCAATTAACAACACAAAACAATGACATATATTGTCCAGAAACCCTCACAGGTACTGCATTTAGCATAAAATCATAACATGTCAAACTGCAGCCCAACAGGCAACAACAGCTGTCAGTGTGTCAGTGTGCTGACTTGACTATGACTTGCCCCAAACTGCATGTGATTATCATAAAGTGGGCATGTCTGTAAAGGGCAGACTCGTGGGTACCCATAGAACCCATTTACATTCACTGATCTGGAGGTCAGAGGTCAAGGAACCCCTTTGAAAAAGCCAGTTTTTTCCTCGCCAAACTTTAGCGTAAGTTTGGAGCGTTATTTAACCTCCTTTGCAACAAGCTAGTATGTCATGGTTGGTACCGATGGATTCTAGCTTTATAGTTGAGACTGCTACAACCTCCGAAAGACTGATTGCGTTAAAGAAATGAATGGCGTTGCATTAATGCGTTATTATCTCGTTAACTTTGACAGCACTATTTTTTACTAAACCTAACTCAGTAGTTGTGTTGCATTTTTGTTTTGATGTCGTAGTCCTTTAAAGCCAAACCATGATGTTTTTTAACTAAACCTAACTCAGTAGTTTTGTGGCCTAAACCTAACTCAGTAGTGCATTTTTTGTTTCGTCTTGTTTCAATGTACAACGTTAATCACGTGTTTATAACTGTTTAAAACGGCACCGTAATCCTGGAGAAAACACATTTCCCTCCAAACGTAATTGAGGATGCAGTTTAGTTGTATGGGAACGTCATTTTGTAAGAGACAGGGTTGAAAAGTGATCTGACTTGTTACAAAATGACAACGACACCAACAACACTTTGCCTCAATGACCGAGAGGCGAGCCGTATTGTCATCCATCATTCATTTAGCAGCAGGTACGTCAGGTCACCGGACAACAACACCATCGCCTAGTTAACATTCATACCAACCTGTCACTATCTGTGTGTTTAGGCCACATAATACACTGTGTTCACTTTCTGCAGCCCTGCCAAGCACATGAACACGAGCAAACACACACCAAAACACACAAACATGACTCAGAGTTTGAAGCAATAATGACAACAAGATAATGATGTTTGTGTGTAATAGTAGCTCTTTCTCTTCCTCCTTCTTTCCTATCGGTGTGTGTGTGTGTTGTGTTCATCCTGATGCACATCTGTGAATGTGTGTTTTGTGCAGGGCTCACTGTATCAGCTGTAACTTGACCTTGCTGCCAGGTGTGTGTGTGTGTGTGTGTGTGTGTGTGTGTGTGTGTGTGTGTGTGAATGAGGGGGGGGGAACGGGAGGGGGGGATAAATTCATAAATGAAAGGGGGACATCTGCTCAGCTCTGTACAAAGGATTAATGATCCACAGACCTGAGCGAGTGTGTGTGTGTGTGTGTGTGTGTGTGACTGTGTGTGTGCGAGGGCCTCTCAGGTGAACTCTGATCGATGCAAAACACCTAAACCTAACTGCCAGGCTTCCTTGAAGCCTTAAATCCACCGACAATGCCGTCACCATTTTATCCCTGCCATGCAAATCAAACTATGATGTGCTGCTTAAACTAGAGGCAGAGAAAGAGACAAAATAAGAATAAAGACGGAGTGAGAACGAAGAGAAGTTCAAACAGAAACATTTTTTGAAAAGGATCACGTTTTGATTGAGGGAGCAACGACGTTTGGCATGTTCTCAAGAGCTTAAGCTACACTTAAGAAATGTTTGATGCCAAGAAAGCTTTAGAGTGTTTGGATTGCACACTATAACATACAATATATCGTGAAAGAAATAGGTTAATAAATTATGGCTGTCAAAGTTAACGCGATAATAACAACGCAAATTTGCTTTTGCGCCACTAAGTGCATTAACGCAATTGATCTTACGGAGGTTGTAGCTGGCTCAGTTTTAAAGTTAGAGTAAAGACTCATATCATATGAAACTAGAATCCCTGGAGAATCCATCGGTACCATCCATGTCATACTAGCTTGTCGTAAAGGAGGTTAAATAACGCTCCAAACTTGCGCTCAATTTTGGCGAGGAAAAACTGTCATGTCCATCTTCAAAGGGGTCCCTTGACCTCTGACCTCCAGATGTGTAAATGTAAATGGGTTCTATGGGTACCCACGAGTCTCCCCTTTACAGACATGCCCACTTTATGATAATCACATGCAGTTTGGGGCAAGTCATAGTCAAGTCAGCACACTGACACACTGACAGCTGTTGTTGCCTGTTATGATTTGAGCATATTGTTTTATGCTAAATGCAGTACCTGTGAGGGTTTCTGGACAATATCTGTCATTGTTTTGTGTCGTTAATTGATTTGCAATAATAAATATATACATACATTTGCATAAAGCAGCATATTTGCCCAGTCCCATGTTGATAAGAGGATTAAATACTTGACAAATCTCCCTTTAAGGTTCATTTTGAACAAAGAATGTGATTAATTTGCGATTAATTGCGATTAAATATTTTAATCAATTGACAGCACCAAAATAAATGTAGTAGTATAATAAATTATCATCAGTTGGCAGTAAAACTATTTGTTAATTGTACGTCATAACATAAATTATTTCAATAAGTTTCCATATAATTCAAAATATAATAAGCGATGGTGACACACATATAAATGCATTTAAAATAAGATAAAAATCAGGGGTGCAACTTGATCATCTTTTCATCAATTAATGGCGTAATAATTAAGTCCATAAAATGTCAGATAATGATCAAATAAAAGTCAGTTGCAATCTCCTAGAGACCAAGTTGAGCAAATTATTACTTTTCTCAGACCAACAGTACAAAAATCAAAGATATTCCATTTACAACAATAGAAATGAGAGAAAAGCAGCAAATCCTCACATCGTGGAAGCTTTTTGTTTGATTATCAAACTTGTCAATTCATTTTCTGTCATTTCAGGACTAGCAGTATCAGACGTTATCATATAATAATATTAATTAATAAATCGACTGAATTCATAAGAAAAAAAAAAAAGATGCATTTCTTATAAAAGTGAAGATTATTAAAAATTAAATGTCTTATAAAAAACACCATTTTTTTTTTAGATTTGTTTACCTACAAAATAAAAAAGGCAGGGGTGAAGGGTGGTTAATATCTTTGAAATACTAATGTCCAATTTCAAAGACTTTTTTCTTCTTCTTCCAAATGAATGGAAAAAGCATTTTGGAATGAAACGGCTCAGCAGGATCAAGAGACGTGTCAAATATTTCTGTCTTTAATTAAAGCGACATCTAAATTGGCTTTGAAGACGACACTGTGATCGCGTCCCCATCGCAGCTGCAAGGAGTTCCTATTCGTCAGGTTCAAAGTCTTGTTTTTCTTTTCACTTTGTTCTTCAAGCGCGCACGTGGGGGCCTGTTTGTGTGCAAGTGTGAGCCAAAGAGGGTGTGCATGCGTAGTGGTGGCCGGGAGAAGCCCTCTCCATATGAAAGGTTAGGCTGGAAAAGATAAACAGCTACCTGCAAACACCTGTCCACATGCACACGCCATGAAAGGGAGTGTGTGTGTGTGTGTGTGTGTGTGTGTGTGTGTGTGTGTGTGTGTGTGTGTGTGTGTGTGTGTGTGTGTGTGTGTGTGTGTGAGTGCGTGCGTGCGTGCGTGCGTGCGTGCGTGCGTGCGTGCGTGCGTGCGTGTGTGCACTGTGAAAGGTAGCAAAACACACACAGCTGCCGGGCAACTGCGAGCGAAGGCCAACAAATGAAAGCGAGTAGGAGACGTCGACAACCACAGGGAGAGAGACTACTACCTAAAAAGTGAACAGGAAGCCAACGTGGACGTTTTAGATGTTACACTTCTCCTTCTGTGTGCCCACACACACATTTAGAGAGCTTCCATCAATAAGGCCAAGCATTCACCTGTTCCTCTCCCCGTGCTCTTTGAAATACGATTAGCTTTGAGCTCCTATGAACAAGGTCTTACCTCACACCCACCCACCCACACACACACAGCGAAATATGATTTGCTTTGAGCGTTTATGTACAAAGTCTTTGCGATGAAAGAGAACCTAACAGCACAAGAGCGTCTCAGACAGCGCGTGTGTGTGTGTTGAAGAGGGAGCTCACTAGCCTTTCTCAGCACCTTTTAAACACCACAACCTGCTGCAAAGACTTAAAAGAGCTTGAGAGAGCAGCGTGCAACCTGTTTAATCTTCCCCCTCTTGCAAGACCCATCGCGGCCCGTTTCATCTCCCCCCCCACTCAGCGAGGAAACAAGAGACCAGGAACCAATTAATGCAGATTAATTGATATTAAAGACTTTCTTTGACGACTGCCCGCTGCCGCTGCCGCCGCCGCCGCCTCTAAGATGTCTCGGTGTGTTTGACTGCGTTCAAAATGTGACTCTTGTAGAACAGAGTATAAAAATCAATGCCAATTTAAACTCTTTCCAAATGCTAACAATAATTATGTTATGTCACAGTGTTTCAAATAATTCTTACCAATACCAATATGTCCCAGTTTCATACTACATGCTTATTCTATATGGTATGTAGAGCTGGAGTTAATTAGTTATAGGTCAAATAAGTCAAATGACCCAACATGAGGACGGGAATATCATGCGCTGATATATAAAAAGAGGGGGGTGAGAATTTATGGTGATATACTGTAGAGCTGCAACGATTAAATCGATAAGTTGTCAACTCGCCAACGGTTCGAGTGATTTTTTTTTTTTAAGAAATAAAAATCCTCTGATTCCAGCTTCTTAAATGTGAATATTTTCTGGTTTCTTTCCTCCTCTATGACAGTAAACTGAATATCTTTGGACAAAACAAGACATATGAGGACGTCATCTTTGGGCTTTGGAAAAACATTGATCAACATTTTTCACCATTTTATAGACCAAACAACTAATCGATTAATCCAAAAAATAATCGACAGATTACTGGACAATGAAAGTAATCCTACTGTATATTTTAGGTTCTATCGTTCAGCTCTAATGGCATGTATTATCTACTAATGTTAAGTATATTTATCTTGCAGGTAGTGTGTAGTTTCAGTCTTCCGTACTGAGGAAAATGATGCACTGACAGATGTCAATCAAACTGCAATTTAAACTCAACAAGGGGAAAGATTGAAATTAGTTTTTAAATGTCTTCTTACCGTCCTACTAGTGAGCCGCCTCCATTACTTTAGTGCTCTGCAATGTGACACCGTAGGGTCCATCAATTGCATTCAATTTAGTGTGCATAATAACAGCTTTGACTATGCTGAATGTTGCCACTTTTAATGCACTGGATACTCAAAAAGAATTACTATGTATTATGGAGTTTAACACATCTTAATTCTAAAACAAGACTAACAACTTTTAAAACGTTTAAAGCACAAGAAAACACACTTGTTCGCTCAGTCTCACACACACAGGTCTAGTGATAAGGATACGGTGCTGCCCGAGTAAGGCGATATGTCGGCCATGTCTTGCAGGTCCCCACACTCCGACTTTATGAGGGACAGGGACAGACCCTCTTGTCCGTGTTGTCCCGGTGAGCTCTGCCTGTGGTGGTGGTGGTGGTGGTGGTGATGACTGAGATGGCCCCCTCCGAGGGATGCCATTTTGGTTCTGAGGCTGACAGTTTCCCGGGTCATGTCCATAGAATCGGGAGAGGACCGATGATGGTCCTTGGGCCCTGGAGGGTAGCCGGCTCCACCCCCGTGTGAAAGGGAGCTCTGAAAGGGGTAACCCATAAGGGGGAGAGGGAACGGGTGGCGAAAGGGCGGAGGGCTGAACCCGAGCGAGGCCGTGAGGGCGGATGGGTGGAGGGAGGGGTGGTGAGGAGGAGGAGGAAGAGAGGGGTTAGTGTTCTCCCCTCCACCTCCTCCTCCGCCGCTCTTGCGCACCACCAGCGGCAGCGCCTCCGTTTGGTCGTGGGGTGTCGGCACGCCGCTCAGTCTGCCGCTCAAACCGCCGAACGAATCCAGCGGGCTCGGGACGATCACATCGCCGAAGCAATGCAGCCTCTGGTTGGAGGAGTGGTAGGTAGGGGTCGGACTGCCGTCGCCGTTCATACTGAGGGCCAGGGTGCCGCCGAAGCGCGAGTCCGGGGTGAGGGAGGGGAGGGGGCCGAACGGCGGAGGACAAGAAGAGGACGAGTTGGAGGAAGAGGAAGGTGCGGCCGGTGTGCTGCTGTGGCAGCCGTGATGGTGACCGACGGCCTGCTTGGGCGAGGAGAAGCCCTTGACGACGGTATCGACGACCTGCGACACGGCACAGTTCAGTTCCTGCTTCAGCGTCTCTGCTAGCTGCCTTCCTCCTCCTCCTGCTGCACCTCCTCTCCTCTTCATCGCCCTTTCTACATTCCTCTCCACCTCCCCCCTGCCGTCCACGTCCTCCTCCATCTCTCCGTCTATCAGGGCCTGTTCTCGGAGGAGGGCTCGTGCCCGGTCCAGGAACAGGCCCGGGTCCAGCTCTGACAGGTCGTCGTTGCTATGCCGACCTCTGTTTCTGTGCCTCTCCTCCAGGCCGTCAGAGCGAATACTGTCCTCTGACAAGTTTCCGTCCTCCTCTCGTTCTCCGCCTCGGTCGGCCTCTCCGCCCTCGCCGTTCTCTTCCTCTTCCTCCGTCTCGGAGTCGTAGATCTGGTAGAACTTCTCCTGGAGTTGACGCAGCTGTTTCTGAACAACAGAGGATAGAGAAAGTTAAAGACGAAGTCTTCTGAACCTAAAGGTCACCTGTTACCATAAATATACGAAAGGAGAAGTGAAACTAGTACAGCATGCCTTAGATTACATGGAACCCACTTGGTGGACTCCTCTCTAGCTGCAGATTCAAGTAAAAGGATAGCATGTTCCTTGAATCTGTGCCACTTTGAAAAGTTGGCCTTCTTTTATCTCCTGAAATCCAGGGTCCTTGTTGTTTTCATTGTGCCTTGTGTTGCTAAATAAACTCTTGAATCTCAAAAAGTTGAGAACTCAAGACTTAAATTAAGGCATCCACCGTCATCAACTCCCATTTTAAACTAGAACAATCTGTTTGAGAGGTGGAGCGGCTGGTGTTTGTGGTGCATTTTAGCTGCAAACGTCTTCTACCAACCTGCATGTCCTCCAGTTGCAGTTTGAGCTGTCGTCTCTCTTCCTGTCTCTGCTCCTGCCTGGAACACACTAGCTGGGTGAAGCTGTGTTGCTGCTGTGGCAGACGCTGCTTTCTCTTATTCTCCCTGTAAACCTCACCAACGCCGACCACGCCGCCTCGCGAGCCCGGAGAGCTCAGGAGGGAAGAAGGGCCGTCGCTCCGGCTGTGGTTGTGGCTGCCGGCGTTGCGGCTGCTGCCGTCTCTTCGGTGGTCGTTACTGCTGTTGCTGCAGTTCTCGTTTTCGCGGTTGCTCTCTTGGTTGTGGTCACCGTTGGGCCGGACCAGCGGCGAGTGACTCATGCCGCGGATGATGTTTTCCACGCGGGCACGCTTGGCACGAAGGTGCTCGTCCGACAGCCTGTCCAAGTCGAAAGTGGAGAGGGAGAGGGGCTGAGGGGGAGCGTGGGAGTTTAGGCTCGAAGGAGGCAGCGGTCGCCCGAAGGAGGAGGAGGACGGTGGAGGAGGAAGAGGAGGCCCAGGAGACAGGCAGTCAGACGGGCTGTCCCGGTCGCGGGACGAGTTGCTGCAGGCGTCCTCGGCGTGGATCTCTGAGCCGCCACTGGACAGAGCTCCACTTCCCTGTGATAGAGGACAGGAGGACTGAATTAATAAACATGATTTAATGGATCATTGAATGAGCCTTCAAGACTATTTAGTGGCTTGTTTGTTTGGTGACTAAAACTATTCATTGGTTATAAAATCTGAAACTGGTTAATTGATGAATGGACTTAACGAACCTGGAAGCCTGAGTCGCTCCCTCCGTTCTTCCCCATGTTATTCTTCAGTAGCTGAGAGATGATGGTAGCACCAGGGAAAGGCATTATGGCGTCTTCGTACGAGTTGGCCCTCTTCAGCAACTTCCTCAAAACATTTGACTTCTCTCCGTCGCTGTTGGCGTGGCCGTGGCCGACCAACGAGCAGTCTCCGTCCTGATCGGGGCCGTGTGATTGGTTCATGCTCTCGAGCAGGGTCTCCCTGGCGCGGCTGAATAACGCACTGGCCACGGTCCTTTTCACCCCGATGTCGACGCGTCGGCGCTTGGTCTGTCTGGTTAGGAGGGTGGTGCTGTCATGATCAGGCATCACGCAGGGGAGCTAAACGGACATGACCAGGGGTCCTCACAGACACGCAGGATGAGAAGAGGTACCTGGACAAAGACAAATAAACACACTGATTTTAACCTATAAAATGAGATCTTTATAATTTGGCAAAATTGTACAGAAAGTGATCATTTTTCAGTCGGAGAGAAACCCAATCATTGACAATGGTAGCTACATTTAATGACTCTTAATTTTGAAACTCTAGCTGGTCTTTACAGAAGAAGAAAATATATTGAATATATAGTTTGAATTATGAGCTATAATAGCGCAAAAACAGTTTAATTCAAATCAGTTGACTTTGTGGCTTTTAATAACTATGTCATAGAATCAATTCTCCACATTTCAAAGATGACTGCAGATAATGTGCTTGTTTTCTTTCCAAAATAAACCTCATCTTTTAACTTTTTAACTATCAAACAGTAGATATTAATTAACACATATAAAAATCTCTCACAACAACAACTCAACCAGCAAAAGCGAACGGGGCAGCCACTTTTAACCATCACCAAATTCACAAAATGACTCCTAGTGTATTTCTCGACCAAAAGCCAAGGGGACCACTGTGAGAAAAAAAAAAACACGACACACTCTTTAAAATAGTTCAAGGAGATATTCCCATAGAGAAATAACACCTGCCTGTAATAACCAGAATCACTTCCCATTTCCTCCACATCCCCTGAGGGCTAACCTTGATTTCTGCGTCTTGTGAGGAGCTGTGAACAATCGACAGACTCTCTCTCATTGTCAGAGGAATTTCACTCCACTCTCAAGAAAAAAAAAGAAGCAGATTTTTCTTTGCGTGTTGGTTTCATTTCTTTTTTTACTTCTTCACATAAATTGAAATGAAACAGTACTTATCTAACAATTCTAAAAGCAGTGATGTTGTTGAACTTTGGGTATTTTATTTTGACAAGAAACGTCTTATAAATGCTGCCACTTTGGGGTTTTAACAGGTTCTCCACATACTGCACAATCTAAGCTCGCTTTCTTTTTCTGTCACGAGTGAATATATCTCATCTATTATACGGCAAGAGGAGAGCGGTTCACCTGTAGTATAGTGGCGGGGAAAGCATTGCAGAAAGGTTAAGTTTCTCTGTTGAAACTATCCGAGGGTTGGGAAATCCAAAACTATCACCTACAAGTGGATTCATTTGACAGAGATAATTGCAAAAAAAATCCAGAAAGTTTGAATTTATTGCACACGCTGCTTTGGTCTTTAATTTAGGGATCAAATCAAATGGACGTAGACAAACTAACAGCCTAAAAAGGGTCACCAAAAAAGAGCCTTGGCCATTTTAAAACAGGTAAATGGTGTATATCTGCTTGCACTTGTGCCTTCACACACATGCATACAGGCAGCGTTTTTCCATGTTACATGTTTGCATCTGCTTTGCAAGTGATTTCAGGGTCATGTCTATGGAAATAATTCACAAATTAAAGCTGCTTCCTACAAACAGTTGACAGGAGTTGAGCTGTTTTCATTCTACTGTTAAAATGCATTAAAACAAGAACTGCAGCACGACTCAGATTATTAAAGAAAGACCGTCAAACACACATACAGACTGAATCGAGCACATCAATTTAGATGCATCTGCAAAAAGCTCACAACAGCCGACAAAGCAGACACTGTTATGTTCCTGCAGAGCCATTACCAAATGAAATAGTTCCCAAGCAGAGAAGGGTTAGTTCGAATGTGACTCCGAGTTTCAGACACTCGTCCGGCAGTGACCCAGATACACACACTCACACATGCAGTACATGCATACACACTGTCTGTTTGCATGATTGGTTCCTCAGCATTACACGCACACACACACACAGAGAGAGAGGGGAGGTAGAGAGACAAACAGTTTAGATTAGGGGGTCCAAAGAGCTTGGAAACTTTTGAAATTTGTGTCTGGGGTCAAATCGAGGGTCAAAACAGTCATCAATGTAAAAACAGAACTGTCTGCATCCGTAAAACACACAAATGCCTTCATCACGAGTTCAACAACCGTTTAAAGGTGAGCACTGAAAGGAGATGTGAGAGTGTGTGTGTGGTTTATGTATCAAAACAGAAACTTCAGTTTTAATCTCAATTTGAAGAGCAGGAATAACTTGCTCTTCAATTGAGAACTGAAATGGGAAGTAACTGATGAATAACTGTAAATGGCTTATTTCCATATAGAAAGAATGTGGTCGCTCTTTGCTAAATTCATTTCTCAACTAAAACTCACTTTAACCATCTTGAATACTTCATATGTAGATGTTTTAACATTTTATACAAATCTTAAAATGACAAAAATAGAACAAAAGGTCAAAATGGCTTTTGGAAATGTAACTTTTTATACTTGGTGGAGGTCATAATTAGCACACCTTTTACTCCCTTGTGCACCTCTAATAGGAGCTAAATGACGAGGTTATTATTGATAGCTTCAGTGTGAAGTGGATCATTACTTGTGTGTCCAGAGTCTGACACAAAACACAAGCTGCTACTTTTACACACGGCAAAAAAATAGAGAGATGGTTTTGTCGTGTAGTCCAAACGACAATTTAGTCCGCGATAATGACACGACAGCGGCAGCTCTGACTGATACACATGTCCATGTTAAACAAGCCGTTTATTCTTTTATTATAAAGCCTGTAAAGTTGTATTAAAGTGGCGAAGAGCTGTGCCAAAAGAAAGACTTATTTCTGATGAAATGACAGATCGATAAAATGAACCTTGAATATCCATCACTTCCCACATATAGTTTACTTTCATTTTTATGACTTTCTATGTCATTATATCAATTTTGATAATATTTTAAAAAACTTTTTCTGCTATTTTTGATTTTTCAATATGGTAACTAGAGTTTTCCCCTTTTATTCTAGAAATCATGGCTCGTTCCTTTTTTTCTTTTTTGCACCTAAATGCCAGGAGCTTTAAAGCCTTTGGGCTATTATCATAGTCTTTTTGTCTCGTAAAGGCGAGGGCTTTTTCTTGAAAGACATTTATTGGATTTGGAAGCCGCTGTCAGAGTTTGCGTTAATTTGAGAAATAAGAAGTAGGACTTTAAAATCAGCAGCCGATGAAAAAAAACACTAAATCCAAAATCCAACGGCAGGTGCGTAAATCCAATATGAACTCAGCAATAACCACAAACTGGCGACCAAAGTGCAGCGAACAGGGAACAAAAAAGCTGATTTAATTTTGAAACCAACTTAAATGAGATATTTCTCCTTCTTACAGCCGGTAACAAACACCAGCAGTCCGACACTAACGCGCGTAAAGTCGATCTGAAGCAGAAACACTTTCGGAAAATCGTTCAAAAATCTAAAACCAGCTGGATCCCCGATGTGTCTCCGAGGATGGACCGACTCTAACAGTGGAAGGAAAGTTACACACATACTATATATATATATAAGAGCCCACGAGTGACCATAATAATAATAGTGGTAATAAATAACTTACTTCTCTCTCGAGCGTCTTTTCTCTCCAAGTCGCTCCGTCGAAGAAGAAAAGGAGCGAACACCGGAGACAGATCCGTTCACATCAACAACACCGTCATTTACTACCGTGAAGCCAAGTGGAGACGGAGGAGGAGCGTGCACGGGCGCGGGCGTGAGAGAGAGAAAGCGTTTGAGAGAGAGAGAGAGAGAGAGAGAGAGAGAGAGAGAGAGGCTGCTCTAGTGCGCCGCCTCTCCTCCCGGTGCTGGTAGTGTTTAGTCTCGAGCGCACCGTCTCCCGGTCCGTCCGGTACTCTCTGCGCAAGACTCTCAATAAGAAAGAAGAAGAGACGCGCGTGTGAAGGATACGTGAAGACGCTGCGTCACCGGCCCACGGAGTGAGGTAACGACTCCACCTGACCAATAAGAGGACGAGGAGCACCGGGTGGATCTTATTTATAAGGATGCACCCGAAAACCAGCGCGCACAGCCAGAGAGAGGAGAGGAGAGAGGAGAAGAGTCAGCTGGAGTCAGAGTCAGGTTCAACATTTCTCTTTTTGAGGAGAAGCTGCAAAAAAACCTTTTGGTAGTGTAACATTAGATTTATTTTTATAAAGACTTATTTTATACATATTGTATTCTGCTCCTTAAGTTAGATCTGGAACTATATAATCATCACTCACCTTACTTGCTTGTAAAGTGAGTGATCATCAAGATTGGCGGAGTGATATGAAGTTAAGAAGTGATGTTAGTTATGGGTGTTCAATTGTCCTACGCTGGAGTTGAGTCATTAAAGCGGATCCTGTTGCACAGACGGAGCTTTTGCTTCACCCACAGAGCCCTACAGTAGTTTAATTCAGTAACACGTACGTTTAGAGTTAAGGCAGCGAGAAGCCTGCCTTACACTAGAATAAACTTAGAGTTTAATTTAGACTTCAAGGGCATAAAATGTCCATTTTTCTCTGTTTAAGCATGATTTTAATTTATAACTAAAAGGAGGTAAACCAGTTTGTGATACAAATAATCAGTAAATCAAAGCACTAAATTTAACATGTGTACTTACATCCCGATTTGTGTCGTTAAATAAAAAAATAACTTGTTCAAATTTTTTTTCCAAAAATGTCTTGTTTCATTGTGTGCATGCACTCAACTCTATATGCAGTTTTATAATAAAATCTTTGAATTTCTTCTCATTCCTCTTCACTCATACAAGTCAGAAACTATCTAAATAAATGTATGCAGCTTTTAACTGCGTGTGCGTTATTTGGAAACAACCGTGCGCCTCTTTGCGCGGAGCTTCCTTTGTCATTCAAAGAAAGTTTTCCACACAACGCAGAAAAATGACACACATAAATTGTGATCAGGGGAAACTTCCCCTCTGCTCTGGAGATCAGAGGTCAGACAACAACCTGGAGCTGATAATGTTTGGCTCAAGGACACTTCAGCTTCGAGCTCCATCCAGAGAGCTGTCCGTCTGTCCGTCCTTCTGAAGACACCGGATAAAACGCAATCACAGGACAATATTTCCACGCTGAGGCCTTTTGAGAAACAGGCTGCTGGATTAAAGATCCGGATTTTTGTTTTATTGCATGAAAATATCAGCTTTCCTTCGTCTCAGTTCTTATGAAACACCCTGATCTTTAAATTAAATTACACTCATTAAATACAAGTTGTTGCATCTTTACGCACGTTCCTCCTCCAGAATCACTGATGATTCACCGCTTTGAGTACACATGCAGGTAGAACAAAAAAATAAAAGACAGAATTTGGACGCGTCATGTGTTAATCACACTACAAAAATGTATGAAGCGAAAGAAATTGTAAAATATTAAAAAAATATCAGTTAAAACAAGACAGAGTGTTAAATTCTCCTGGTTTAAAACAGGTGGAAAATGATGTTTCTGTATTTTAATGTTTTCCCGAGAAAATAAAGAGGGAATGTGCGAGAAAAGACATTTTTGGTTTGATTTTTAAATATGGTTTTAAGATGATTTAGATGAGACTCGTTGGGTGTAGAGTTGTGCAGCCTGCTGCATGCAGAGGTATGCAGTGCAATAAAAAACAAAACTCATTTCCTACTATAAATAAAGCGCATTTGTAATCCAAAGTTATTGAGATGAAACTATTTTTTTTTACGCATTGTATTCAAACGAGGTCATTCAAAAAATGGATTCTCCATCATGAAATATCATCGGATCCTCTCTCTGTATCTCTGTGTGTATCCTCTCTGTGCACGGCAGCAGCGCCACTTATCCGGCGTCTCTCCTCTTAACTTCATTACGCACGGGAATAATCGGCATTTACACGAAGTTATACAATTTATTTCGCGTCCTCTTCAGCGTGCCGTGCGGGGTTAATTTGTAGAGAAAAGATAAATATTAAAAACACAGGAATGAAATGGAATATTTCCCCCCGAGGAGACAGATGTGTGTTCCGTGCTTTAGGCAGGTCGCATGCAGAGGCAAACAGGCCTTTTTTCTAATGATCCTCTTTTTGCCAATTATTTGGCGCAGACGTGAACTTCACAATGCGACACACAAACTTGTATTTATTGCTGTAAAAGATGTGACCTATTTGAGAAAAAGGTGCCCTGGGTGATGCCATTTTTTGTAGTTTGGTAACTTTAAAATGAATGTGAATATTTCCTCTATGAGGAGAAAATGTTTAGAGGAGACAATAAGGCTCCTGAGCTTCTGGAAAATATGCATTTGGATAAAAAAACAAACTGTTTCCTGACTGTGAGGCCAAAATAGGAGTGGGCGGTGCTGTATGGATGTGGAGAAGAATCCTGTTATCTGTAAAGAGGAGGGGACAATTTAGCTTTTCATACAGCTTTGCTGCTGAAAACTGGAGAAATTAGACTCTACAGAAAAAAGGACATTTACAGAAGAAAGCCAAAAGGAGTAGAAGGGCAGTTCCTAAATTTAAAACAAAAAAAAATAAGAGGTGTTGCTACTTAACAGCTACATATTGACCAAGACCTCTAAAGAAAGTGTCTCATAATGCTTTCAGTGTTGGAAATATTTTCACAATCAAGAGTAGAAAATAAATGTTTAACTGGTTGACCTCCCTGCATGTGTTTACTCGCCTGATGTGGCGATGACCCCCACTAGTGTTTGTGTGATGGAGAGAGAGTCACACACACACACAGAGAGAGCCAGAGAGAGAAAGTGTTTGAGAGAAAGTGTGTGTGTGTGTTTCGGTCGTGGCCAGTCACCCCGAACCGTCCCTCCCGTTTACTCAGTGCAGCCGAACGCTGACATCCCAGAGTGACCTTACAACCCAAATACCTCCTGCTGCTAATATCACAGGATTTAACCAAAGAGACAAACTGACAAACCAAACAAAAGAAGCACAATACGCCTCACGTTTAGCCGACAGTCTGATCCAGAGTGACCGTTTTCACACAAGAGAGAAGGAATAAAGTAACACCTGAGGTAGCTTTGAAATGGAAAGCATTATTCTCACATACTTTTGAATGGGATACCCATGACTATTACCTACTGGACACTGTGCAGTAGGCTAATCCCCCAAGGACTATGTGCTACTTTTTATTTTATTTATTCATATGCTTTGCTTTTAAGTAATCTGTATTTATATGCTAATGAGCTACTGGACACCTGAATTTCCCCAAGGGGTTGAATAATCCATCTATCTACTTTTCAAGGAATCAATGTCGGTATTTAACGGTGTGCATGATGCAAATAGAAGGAAGAACTAATAAAATGTTAGTGTATGCTTTACTAAAGTCAAGGGCGTAGGATTTGTCTCTAAGAGGATCGGGGGGGGGGGGGGGGGGGGGGGGGGGGGGGGGGGGGGGTATATGAAGTGGGGGGGTCTGGTGAGCATCAAACACTTCATTTCCTACATTTTGGTGAATTTTTTGCACCAATTTCTGACTTTTCTGCATCAAGTTTATAGTGCAAATGTCTTTATTTATCATTAAAACACAAAATGCGGGTGACGATTCAAAATGTTAACAAAAATATAATGGAATATTTATGCTGCGATGCAAAAAAACTGCATGTGATTATCATAAAATGGGCATGTCTGTAAAGGGGAGACTCGTGGGTACCCATAGAACCCATTTACATTCACTGATCTGGAGGTCAGAGGTCAAGGGACCCCTTTGAAAATCGCTGTGACGCGCCAAAATTGAGCCTATCTTTGGAGCGTTATTTGAGTCCTTCACTGAGTCCACTACAGCCTCTTAAAGACGGTTGTGTCGGCGGTTTCAGAGGGTTTGAAAATTATGTTTTTATGGACGCTGAGATGAAATTTAGGTGTGTTTGAGCAGCCCTAAAAAGAGTCTGAATTCGCCCCTTCTCCAGGCTATCTCTGTGATTTATTCGGCGGTCTTGCAGTACTTTGTTTACACGTCGTTTTGACACCTTTACAGTACTATAGTCTCATATATCTTCAACATGTGTTGCACCAGTGGGAATCTCACCTAAAACCACTTTTTAAAGACTGTTCTTTAAAAAGATAGAAAGTGAATTCATCTTTTTTTCAGGGGGTTTAAAGGTTTGGGCTGCTCCCTCTTTGACAATTAGTTGACTAATCGGTTGATTTGGTCGTAGATTTCTTTAGTCGATTAGTCGTTTTTATGCTTTTTCATGCCGAGTGAGTTATTTCTAAGAAACTTCTGAGCACATCTCTGGTAAACACGGGATTAAAGTGGTGCTTTTGTGTGATTCTTTGTAGAGAAACTCAGTTTAACAGATCCATCGATTAAATCAACTCATCGATTAGTCAACATAATCGTATGAGTGTTAGCCGACTTAGAGTTTCTTTGGGTCGAGGACAGTCCTAATAGATACTGGTGTATTTCTCTGTCAGAAACTCCAGTACAGAAATGCCAAAAATATGTTAATTAAGTGTCACTGTTACATAGTTTGTCCAGCAGAAAGCGGACACGGAAGTGTGTTTTTCAACTGTAAAATGTCCCCTCAGTACATCATACATAACTTTTAATTTCAATAATGTCTGTTTTGTAAAAAGAAAGAAAAAAAAGGCCCATTCTCAATTATCAGTATTAGCATTTTCCATGTTTGTCAGGCTGTAGTAATTTAGTAAAATAAATAGGGCAATTATTTTCATTGATTTTCATTATTTTCTCGATTAGTTGTTTGGTCTATAAAATGTCAGAAAATGGTGAAAAATGACGATCAGTGTTTCCCAAAGCCCAAGATGATGTCCTCAAATGTCTTGTTTTGTCTAAAGATATTCAGTTTACTGTCATAGAGGAGGAAAGAAACCAGAAAATATTCAATATCGATTCATCGACAAGAACCTATGAGTGTTAGTCGACTAAGAATCAGCCCTCCATGGAGCATTTTAACATGACAAGTGACTAAATCAGACACACGAGACAATGTCTCTCAGTCCTTTACCACAGGTTCAGTTTTATCTTGCAAGTCTTGAACAGTTTTAGTCCAGTTCCACTTTTCTGTTTCAACCATAGACTGAAGAAGACACGCACGTAGCACCAGTGACGTCAGCGCTACATCTCTCAAGGATTGTTACAGGACTATTTTCTGCTGCAAAGGGTTAGTCAGAAAATCTAAATAGTTAAATAATGACAAATGCGGAGGAAGTTTGGGTGAGTTTGGAGGAGCGACACGCCAAGACACATTACAAACCTAAGTATTGAGATATGTGTGGAGGGGAAAAGTTAACTTCTCAACCGAAAAGTTCTTTTTCCTGGACTTCAGTAGCTATTAGTGGCGCCACATCTTGATGGATCATCTAGTGGATTCAGGTAATGTTGCTAAAAACAGCATATTCTTCCCCATAATGGCTCGATGTCATGAAAAGTTCACTTTGCTAAAAGGTTGGCCGCCACATACGGCCTCCTTACATATGGACGGACCCGCTGAGATGTGTGTTTTATATATCGGTGGTGGATCACCATGATGCTGAGAAAGGAGACAAAAAGGGGAATAATGAAAATAGAAAGGCAGAGAGAGGGAATAATGATAGGCCTCCCACTGATGGAGGTCTGGAGGTAAAGACAGATGGATGCAGAGGTTTCTCTTTCTGTCTTTTTCTCCGTCTCTTTTCCCTCTCCGTCTCTTTTTCTCCTCTTTCTCTTTTTCGTCTACTCTCTCTCCATCAAGATGCCATTATTCAGGACATTAGCGAAGAAGAGCTAAAAGCTCTCACTGTCGAGGAGGGTCCCAGGGTCCTTTCTGAGAGCTGTGACACAAACACACACACACACACACACACACACGTTCACACACACACTTTGACTAGAGAAGTACCGTATGGTATGGGTGAAGAGGTAAGAGGTGGTGAAAAGGTCTTATTGCAGACATTACCAGGTACCGAGGCTCCTCTACTCTCCTCTGTGGCCAAAAACACAGACATTAGCTGACACAAAGAAAAAACCAACAGTGCTCAATAAAGCACATTTTGACACACATCATCTTCTCTATTTGCTTTTTCTCAGCTCTCCTTTCTCCCGCCACTCTCGTAAGGCTGAAAATTGCTGCGTATTGTGTGACTGAATTAGGCGAGGGCATTGATGTGTGCATGGATAATGTGACAACTGGCTGCATTTAATTGGGCTTCATGTAATCAAGTCTATATTTGATCATGGTTTTTTGATGTAGATTACACCTGTTTGTGCCTCACCTGAAGACCTGAATTGTGTCTTCACATTGTGCTGGAAAACTCAAAAGTTAAAGTTGTCCTGGTGCTCCAAAAATAAGTGTTCTTCAGAGCCGATTTTGCATACTTATTATAGACACACTAGTTCAATAAATGTGCCTATGTAGATGTTATAGGTCAGGATGGCTCAACCCCACGTTTGCATGTCCGATACAGATATACCCTTGAGGATCTGCCAATCCAACACCGACTTTTTACCCTCTGTTAAACAATTTAATAATACATTTGTATGGCTGCACTTTGCATCTAAAAACATCACTATGAAACAAATATTCTACTCCCCCAAAGAAAGAAATACATAGCCTAGAATATGACTCAATTATGCATACTGCTGTTTCTTTTTATTGAATCTTTTCTACACACAGAACTTTTAGCAGGATTTCTTTAATTGGTCAGCACCGTTCAAACATTCAACAGGAAATTTAAAGTGCGACTTTGTGTAAAAGTTTAAATCTGAGTATACTACTCAGCTGTATATAACGTATTTGTGTTCTCCTCATTTTAGCGTGGGTTTACTCCGGGTGCTCCGGTTTCCCCCCACAGACCAAAGACATGCAGGTTGGGTTAATTGTTGACTCTGTCCAGGGTGTACCCCGTCTTCGTCCAATGTCAGCTGGGATCGTGACCCTGAATAGGATAAGTGGTTACAGATAATAGATGGATGGATGGATGGATGGATGGATAACATGACTGCCAACTATTCAAAACAAACCAAAACAGGTCTTGAAAGTTTTCCAATTTGCTCAATCGGCGTCATTACTTGTACTGAGCTGTTGTCTGTCCTACCAGAACTGGTGAGTTCTTTGGCTTTTAGCCTAACAAAGTCAGAAACTTAAGCACAGAAATATCAAAAGTCACCTCACCCAGTAGCTGGTTTCAAGAATGACGTGAGTCTCCATCTCTTCAAACTCCTGTGTTCTCTTTAAACTATTGGTCCAACCAAATGTTATGACAAACACATTTTCTCACGTTCCTCTATCGTGGTATAAAGCCATGTAGGGGATTTTATATGCCCGGGTTTTAATATCTCCATCTTTGAGGTTTCTGTCTGCACCCCAATACAATGACGGTGAATAGATTTTTTTTTTGTGGTGCTAAAAACATTGAGATTTGCATTGCGATTTGAGTCAGTGCAACATAGTTTTTCAGAAAGAAGTGTTGTTTCTTCTGAAAACTAGACATTGTGCAACTAAAATAAAGTGTTATCTCAGAAATGCACGGCCTGTTTGTGGCCAGGTTTATGGATGGTGGATAATTTGCAACAGCATTTTCAAAAAAATGATTTTCACATTAACGTATTTTGCATCTGCAGTTACATGACATCTGGTGCTTTAGTCCAGTCAGGTGCTGGAAGTGACTCTTTGTAAAACAGGTCGTTGCAGGGTTCAATGTTGCCCGGTCGGGCAAGTGGGTCAGAAATTTACTTGCCCAAAGTCAACTTTAACTTGCCCCTATACAAATACAAGTTATTTATTGGTGGTTATCACATAACAACATTACAGTTAATTGTCATGTTTTATCTTCCTTGCTCTCAAACAGAAAAAGTCAGCAATCCATAGTTTGAGTTTCGCCCACATCCTCTCTAACGCCACCCAAATGCTCGCTTGCATTTCAGCTCATGAACTTTGTCTTTACCAATATCCTTCGAGTACCTGATGGTGCCCAGTGGTAAAACAATAACACCATATATATATAAAAAGGCTCACTCTTTAGCTAATTCCATCACCAGCACTGGAAATAAAACTTTGTGTTTAATTCTTTTTTTACCAATCGCCCGATCGAACAAGTGAGCTGCTAGATTTACTAGCCGGATATGGCAATTTACTTGCCTCAGGCAAGCGGGCAATCCTTATTGTTGAGCCCTGAGTTGCAGTAGTGGTGGAGGCAACAATAGTTGCAGCAAATAGTTGTGATACTTACAATAGTGCTTGTAATTGTTGGTCTATTATTTGAAGTTAAAGGAGATGTAGCAGTGGCGTGTTAGGTAATAATAAAAACTGTATCTGTGGTAGAAGTTGTATTAGTTGTAGTCTTAGTAGTTAGGGCTGTTTATTGGCAAGTATCTGGCAATACGTATCATGATACAGGGGTTATGATTCAATATATTGCGATATATTGCGATACAGTGAGCAAAGCGATTAAAAAAGAAAATCTAATTTTAGGAAAACTGTCAATAGAACACACCGCCATATGCATAAAATTGGAGTTAAAACAAAGTTTACTTTTTTATGCAATCAGACAAGTGGGCTCTGCATTTATGAAATAAATTATGAATTGAGTTAATCTTTGCATGTAAACTATTAATCAAAATTCGATACAGTGTTTTTTGAGAATTGATTCAGTATCACAAATCATAACATTGCAATACTTGATATTTTCGATATTTTCTTACACCCCCACTATTACTGATTGCATGTTTGATTTAGTGGTCGGAATAATTGCATCAGCACATAAGCATGTGATAATTTCTCTTTGAATGAGTGCAGCCAGGCCAATACAGTCCTAACCGTACTGTGAACCTGATACTGCTGCACAATAACTCAAAGGCCTCTGAAAGTTCATTTCTGCCATTAATTTCCAAACTTGGCTCTTTAACTTTTCCTAATTATTCCATTTCCTGAGCTCAGGGACTTGGAGTATTTTCATAATTCATCACCCTCCTTTTCCCTTTTCTTCCCCCCGCCTCCCCCCCCTCCCCCCATCACAATTACTCGTACAAAACCATCAAAATTATTCATCTGTTCCCTTTTTTCAATTTACCATTCTTTCTTTCAGTTCCTGTAATTCATGTGTGTTTTTCTTTCTTTTTATCAGTCCTATGGAGCTCTACACTGCTCATGTATTTATTCATGCTTTTTCTGCCTCTGATGGGCGACATGGACGCAGCTGAATAGAGGCGGTGTGTATGCGTCTGTGTGTGCGTGCATGTAGACCTCCTCCATTGTGCGGATTCTAAGAGAAGGTCTTAATCTAGCCTCCGCCATTACCGCTGCTGAGACCTCCAGCCTCCACCGCCCCTCTTGCCCTGATGTTGTGCCCAGCCACGAAGGGCCTTTAGTGGGCCGACTGGCAAGCCAGATCAGGGTCTTGGGTCTGGGGCTTGGCCTGGATCCCTGCTCCTCATCCTCCACCGCCGACGCCCCCTGCAACCCCACAATGAAGCCTCCGTCCTGGCCTGACTTGGCCCCCGAAGCCGCCTTCCTGGCTCGGGGCCTGGATGGATGGATGGAGAGAGGGGGGGGGAAGAAAGCCTGTAGCTGGATGTGCAGTGGAGTGAGGAGAGGTGGAGAGGCTAACAATGCTATCAGAGGGCTGGCGTCCGTCTCTCAAACGCACCAACACATACTGCTGCGCTCGTCTTTATTTATCACAGCTCTTCACACGTAGACGACAACAAAGGAAGAAAGAGAGGGTCAGAAACCGAAAGGGAAAGAGGAGAAAAGTGGCGGAGAAAAAGAGAAACAGAGCTGCTTAAACAGATGAATATGGGGAAACAAACGTAGCAGAGAGTGAGAGATGTTTAAAGAAATATAAGAAGTAGTTAGAGATGGATAGTTGAGGAGAAATAGAGGGACACAATGTGAATAAAAGAGGGAAAAAGGCGGCAGTGTTTTCCACCCGTCTGTTGGCCGGAGCCTCTGTGACATTGTCAGGCCTCCTGGATCCCCATGGAAACAAAAATCAACATGTTTGCTTGAAATGCTTTCATTAACGCCTTGTAGCCGAGCCAAAAATAAAAGCCCGACGAGGGACGAGGAGATGCCGAATAAAAATCCCAACACAAATAATGCAAACAAACAAAGGACAAAAAGACTAAAAAAAAAAAAAAAAAGAGCAAACTTGCTAAAAGCTCTTTTTTTTTGACATCTACTCATTGACCCGTGTCGTTTTGTACACAATGTGATCGGCAGACTTTCAGGACGTTTGTGAGTAGCCATCACTTTGGGGATCAAACTCCGCTCAGTGTAATAACGTTGCCATATTTGCACGGGGTATTATAATGATAGCCTTTGGCACATTAGAATAAGCTTTGGACAGGATTAAACAATCATTTCATAAAAATCACAAAAGATAAACATGAATTAACCTGAGCATTTTTTTTATCTGATGTACATTGTTGTTTAGAACTTTTAGTAAATAAGTTTACATTTTTAATTCGCTATTTCATGTAATAATATCAGTCTGAACGCGCCTCATGCTTCCCCCATCAAACGGTATAATCAAGCAAGGAGAAAGTAGGACATCTGTGTGTGTGTCTGCACTCACACACACACTCAGCTCTGGCATAACGACAATCAATTAAAGCTTCCTCTTCTTCTCTCCTTTAATTGAAATTGAATTACAGACTTTTACCTCCCGCCCCTTTAACTGAGCACGTAAAGAAACGCCTAAGGGCGAGCTAGAGCTGAGCCGTGCTCCCATTTAACCACAGAAGGAGTTTAAGGTAAAAAACACGGCAAGTAATAAGGTTGTTAGGGTATTAAACACAGAGATGCACACACACACACACGAGGTAAAGTAACAGGGTGATTAAACGCTAAAGCTCAGTCTAGCTGAAGTAAACATGTCTAGAAGGAATGTATTTAAGATCTAACGATCACATCATTGCCTTTTATTTCACTGCAAAGAAAATGATTTCTATATTTAATGGTGCGGTGCGATGTTGTTCTTTGTGTTATTTAATTGCATTCTAGATAGTGTGATACAGTTGTTGTAATAATATTGGAACATTATATTGCTCCTAATTAATGGCATCACTGACAATGTTAGCTCATTATATTAGCTGCGGTGGAGCTGTATATCTAACTTCTCTGTGGCTGTCATTACTTGTCCTTCTACTTTCTGTTAGAATTATATCACTCTGATGCAAGATATTTATTGCCCTTTATAAGCATCGGTGTGAAATGAATTGCGATATGTTGGGAGCCAACAGTTGTGCTTTTCTAATTGGAAAAAAAACAAAATATCTAGTCTGGAAACATTGTCAAATTCCTCCTTCACCAGTTTACTGTATCTGTAATACCTAGTTTTATTAGCAAGGTTTTTTGTTTAAAAGTGTTCAGTCACATCGTCATAAAAACACTTCCTGTAGTTTGCTGATTGGTCAGGTACACATAGTGTATTTAACTGGGCTGAATCAATTGTTAATTCTTTGGATGTTTTCCAGAATAAAGGCCTTTACACACTGATGACACGGAAATGCGAAATATCACCTGTGAATATTATATGTCTAGGGCTTTTATTATGAAAGGTAAGTACAGAAGGAGTGAATCACGTCTGTGTTCGGACTACGGAGCCTCCGTGTTGTTGTTTCATAGATATAGACGCAACTTAACCTGCTCTGCACAACGTGATTGGTTGATGCCTTTATTTGCGGTGAGAAAGCTCAGAAAACTCGATCTTGTTCCGAATCTATGTACCTTTTTCATCGCGATACCGGCTCGGATATCGGGCCGACACTGATTCAAATAGCTGGATCAGGTATCAGTGACAATGGGGCCAATCTAGTCAATACAATGTTTTTGCTCTTCTCCCGACTGGCTTCGGCAAGAGTTTGATTGACAGATGGTTCATCCAATCACCTGCCAAGTATTTAATGAAAGTGCCTGCCCCTTTTTCCAAACGAAACGGCTCCTCATATGGTTCCATCTGGCGGGTGAGGTTATAAAGTTCGACCTGTTGGCACACAAAGTACAACGTGTGAAGAACCGTTGGTTTCCGGTTCTTAAAGTAGTCTCCAAAGCACTCACGGTAATAAATGACATAATTCTACATGCAGCTGGTTTAATGGAGAAAGTAGAGTAGATATGCAGGATACTAGGGATACAGAGATGTAAAGAAAAGTTGAAACCAATACGTTGAAATGGAAGTGTGGAGTTGATAAATAAAAGGAAGACAAAAACAAAATGAATCAGAAGTAAACATTGGGAATAGAACAAAAAGGTTGATAAAGAGATAAAAACTCTAGGAACCGCTATAAAGAGAGAGAGAACGCAAACAAATGAAAGACAGAGACCTGTGCCAAGCTGTGATTTCCCAGAAAGATTTAGCTCTTCATCCGCCGGTGAACCCAGCCCTTCAGGAGAACAAAGACTCTCGTTTATCGCCCATTTTTCATCTCTCTCCTTTTTTTTTTTTTCTACATGCAAGAGAGCTCCCTCCCTCTCTCTTTCTCTTTCTCTCTGACGCAGTGGGATAACCCTCACCCTCACAACCTCGCACCTCCCCTACCGCTTCACACACACGCACGCACACACACATCAGTCTTTGCCAGATACTGATGGACACACGCTCGCACAAGCAGCATTGACACTGTGATGTTCCTGCAACATTCATTTTGGGACAGTGTGTCATGTGCGTTCGCCGATGTTTCCAGTCACTTCTCCCTGTTATCGGAATCATTTTGAGAACAGTTTAGACTTAAGTTTGGTGAGTACCACCCCCCCAGCTCACCCCCTCCTGCCTGGACCTCGGTCCACCCCTCTCCCCGGTGCAGGTCAAGAGGCGGTGTGCTGACTCTGCCACCTGCTGTCTGATAGCACATAAACAAACCAAACACTTATTTCCTCCTGAGCTGTACCCCGCAATCACAGCACCAGTAAAACCTCACACTCCATTTACCTTCAGCGCAGGTGACTGCCTGGGCACTGTGTGTTTTTGTGTGTCTGTGGGGGGATGGAGGACTTTGAAGGAAGTGAAAACAGACATCAAAAGCTAAAACAGAAAAAAGCAGTGAAAAGGAGAGAAAAGTAAAGGAGAGTGAGGACAGATAGAAAGTATGCTTCATAATATAATACAGTGATATTTTAGAGAATAATGTAATTCCAACTTTATGGCAACAGAGAACTTTGTTACAAAGTCAATGCCAAAATTCTGAAAACGTGATGTACCCGTTTTTTCTACAGTAGTGCAGATACCGTAGTTAACATCAGGGCTTGAGACTTACGGCATCTAAAATTCGAAAGGACGCAGTAAACTCACTATCGACACGTCCGGCTTACAGCTAATATTAAAGGACCAGTGTGTAGGATTTAAGCGAATTTATTGACAGAAATGGAATATAATGGAACACATCAGGAAATGGAAACATGTTTCTACAGTAGCCCGGAACGGACAAACCAAACACTGGCTCTAGAGAGAGCTTTTCACGTTTTTGAAGGTTATTTATATAGCACTTACTAAAACAAGTGTTCATTACAATGTGCTTTACGAGGCAGCCGTAAAAATAATGTACGACTGAATCCAACGCCAGATTCACGCATTTTCCACATAGATTTACAAACAAATATAAATAAATCCAATTAGCCTACAGATCGGATCTAACAGGATGTAACTTTTCCCGTGACTTCCTGTAAATTCTTTGAAGGCTGCTGGAAACTGTCCGACTTGACCGCGGCTTTTTGTCGAGCCAGTTGAGTTTCATCGTGATGTGTTCAAGCTCTACTCGGTAAAAATGACTATTGGGGCGAAGGTAAATTCTAACTTTATCACGATATGTTCAAATGTAATCTTGTAAAATGTAGTTTATGGTGAGAAACTTGAATAAATCCAGTTTGACAGAGATGTTTTCACAGCAATATGAAATAGATAATAGAGAGGGAATTATGACCTGTTTAACTTCATAACACAAGCTCAAATAGTTTTTTTTACTGTGGTATCAAATTGGGTATTGGAAATTTCGTGACATCCCTAAATGGGAGCACTGAAAGCCTGAAACCAGAAGAGAGGAGGCCGTCAAAGCAGCACATTAACGCCCAAATGTTTGTAACGAGATGGACACCAATCACACATGGGTGCAATGTCCACATACTTTTGTCCACGCGGAGTACACAGAGAGAGAGAACTCACCCAGATATGGGAGATGGCGCTGTTTTACGGCGTCATCTCGGAGATGGCTTGACCCGCCGCTCACCCCTCCATCTTGTTTGTGTACTGGTTTATTTGTTGGAAACAACAACAACAACAGCAACCAGCCTCTGTAATTATTCCTTAGTGCTGCTTCACTCACTGTAATTATACACCCATACGGCGTGTGTGTGTTTTGTACATGTGTGAGATAGTAGAACATGGCCGTGTGTTGATCTGTGTATAGGGTTGTGTGTGTGATAGATGAAGAGAGAGAGAGAGAGGGGGATGAAGGGACAACAAGCTGAGGTCTTTGTTGCTAAATGGCAGTGATTCACCATCAGGCCACCCATTTAGTTTAAGTGTGCTGCTCATTTGCCCGTGTGTGTGTTTGTGTGTGTGTCGGTGTGTGTAGTCACAAAAAGAGGGAGCGAGTGTGTGAAATAAAGACGAGAGGATGTAACACACATAGAGGGAGAGAGGGAGCGTGGACAATGCGACGCTAAGTGTGTGCGTGCTCCCTCTCGGTGTCATCAAGAACTGGCAGTACACCAAACTCCGTGTGTTAATTTGTGTGTTTCGGTGTGCATGAATATGTGTGTGGAAGCATCTGTATTTGTGTGAGCGTGGGCCTTTGGAAGTGATAGTTAGCTTGCGCCCTCTCCTCGTCGCTCCTCTCATGCAGAAAGATTTGAATTTTTGGTTCGCCTGATTTTCAATCTGGCAATACAACCACTCTCGTCGGGAATGTTTAAACTCAACCTCCGCGCTCTTTTGGTGGGTTTTTTCTGCAATTTTTGCTTGAATTGAAGGTTTACCTTGTCCCTTTTTTTTAAGGGTTGCAGCGTAACCACATGTCTCTTCTCACAGCTCATTTAAAATCAGACTCAGTCGGGGGACTCTGAATGATGATCATTTCAAGCATCTGATTGGAACAACCAGCAATCTTATTTAGATTTACAGGCTTTGGTTACTTTTTTCTCCATTTTTGCGGCTACAACAATTTTTTTTTATACCAATGTTTTGAGTTGTTACTGTCACATATAGTTTTCAAGTAATGCCAGATGATGACATTAACTGCTGTGATAATGCTGTGTAGGGCCGTGTATTGGCAAGAATCTGGCGATACGATACGTATGGTGATACAGGTGTTACGATTCAATATATTGCGATATATGGTCATTCTATTATTTGAAGTTAAAGGACATGTAGCTGTGGGTTTGTTAAGTAAGAGCTGTATTAGTAATAATAAAACAGTATCAGCTTATAGTAGTAGATGTAGTAGAAGTGGTATTTGTTGTAGTATTAGTAGTTAGAGCTGTGTATTGGCATGAATCTGGCGATACGATACGTATCGTGATACAGGGGTTATGATTCAATATATTGCTATATATTGCGATACAGTTAGATAAGCGATATATTTCGATTTAGGAAAACTGTCAACAGAAACACACCAACATATACATAAAATCAAAGTTAAAACAGCTTTTTTATGCAATCAGAACAGTGAGATCTGCACTTGCATATTTATCACAGAGGATGCATCTCTTTGCAAATGAAATAAAGTATTGACTGAGTTCATCTCGCAGCCACAGTTTAAGGCGTCAATTTGTAACTTCCTGTCTCGGCTTCTTTTGAAAATGACTTGTAACCTGTTGCTGTGTCGCTCGTAGTGTGAACTCAGCAGTATAAAGTTGCCCTAAATGTAATGCGGTATGTCTTGAGGGAGTATTTCCTGTCAGGGACTTCCATTTCTTCCTGTGAGGCTCAGGGGGGTCAGGTGTATACCAGGAAATACAGTAGAGGGTAACATAATATGGCAGTGATACGAAAACCACTCATGATATTATGACAAAAATTCTTTGACCAAAACAAACTTTATTTTGGATTTAGTGCTCAGGCAATTTTTAAGTCTGTGGACTTAAATGGGAAGACGTGGTGATATCTCCCACTACAATGACTTTGTGTATTTAACATAAAGACTGTATAGAAGAAGTGGACGTAGTTCCCTGTGACCGTCACACATTGGTTTATGGACTACGGTTTTGAAGCCTCGAGTTTGGCATTTTGGCCGTCGCCATCTTCTTTTATTTTATTATTTTTGGAACCAGAAGTGACATGAGAGGGTGGAGCTAAGTACACCCAACGCTGAATAAGACATTTTTTGCTGACTAAAAGTGTTACATTTAACTTTCATGAAGTGAAAACCCACTGTGAAAGGGTAAAGTTGTAGAGACGAAAACACAGACAACTCCCAGACCGACAACTGTCTGGTAGCGACCTGTCATCACAAGGTAGCCCCGCCCTAAAGCATCCCTGCTTATGGTCTATCTGACTCTAAATGGGACCATAATTTACTAAAATGAACATCATGCTGTATTGTAAGAAGACTTGAAACTAGAGATTGAGACCATAAACTCATGTTTACAATGTTTACTGAGGTAATAAATCAAGAGAGAAGTAGGCTCATTTTCTCATAGACTTCTATACAATCAGACTCATTTTTGCAACCAGAGGAGTCGCCCCCTGCTGGCTGGTAGAAAGAATGCAAGTTTAAAAGCACTTCAGCATTGGCTTCACTTTTCAGACCCGGAGGTTGCCCAACAGCAAGAATAATTGCAAAGGACTGTTGAAAATGTATAAGGAATATTCATTATCATGTCAGAATGTGTCATGTGAGTTTCAGAAAATGATCTCAGTTGGCTAAAAGTTGACCAAACACTAAAGGAGCATCGTACGAGTACTTTTCTGTCTTTCCTCAGGGTGGATTCTGCTGAGGCGTTTCCTTGCCCCCTCCAGCTGAGTCTTATCCATTATAATGTCCGAAACATGGTCTCTAAGGATCTGCCATCTATTATTAATGCCTGACAATTCCTCTCCTTCTCTCCCAGGATCTCCTTCTGTCTCCTCCTCACCGTCCCTCCTTCGATACGGTCCGTCCCCAACTTCCATCCGATCGACCGTCTGGAGAAAAGCTAATAACAGGTGTGTCTTCCTCCTCTTCATGTTATCTCTCCTCCTCCTCCTCCTCTCCTCCTCCTCCTTCAATCTGTCTGCGATTTCCTCTGGGTCACCAGGGGTTTCTACAACGTGTTAAACGTGCCAAATGTGTGTGTGCGCATGAGTGGTGTGCGCCACATGGGACAAGGTGGCAACCTGCTAAACATGTGTGCGTGTTGTATTAATGATGCATGACGGCTTGTCTTACTCCTTGAGACAATTGACTTGCATAGACACACACACACACACACACACACCCGTCATCTGTCATGTGTGGTTTACTCACACCTGCCCTTGTAGTGCTTTTAGTCACATCTGTCCAAGACTTAAAGCAACAAGAAACTATATTTGATTAGACACATTTCCAAGTGTTTGTGTGTATCGTTTTTGGCATCAGTGGATTGTTCTATATTGAATAATCAGGACTGGAAACTAACGATTATTTTCATTGTCGATTAATCTGTCGATAAGTTGGTTCTATAAAATGTCAGAAAAATGGTGAGAAATGTTGGTCAAAGCCCAAGATGACGTTGTCAAATGTCTCGTTTGTCCACAGCTCAAAGTGTGTTAGTGTGTTCAATCACTTTAATGTTGCGGCTGGTAGAGGTGAAGCTAATTTGAATTACTTTATATCCCCAAAGTTTGTGAAGTTCCTCCCAGGATCAATAAATAATACATCATAAGTATTATTACATTATTATTTGTTGATTATAATTTTGTATTATTAATCTGAATCTTCAAAGTAACTAAATAATCAAATAAATGTGTGTTATTTACCTCTGTAATGTAGTGGAATAGAAGTATGAAGCAGCAGATAAAATGGAAAGTAAAGTAGCAAGTATCTCAACATAGTGCTTGAGTAGATGTACTTAGTACATTCCACCACTGTTCATTGTTGACAAAACTAATCCTATGAATCGTTGCAGCTCATAATAAATTATTAACACTGCTAATGAGAAATGTATATTTGTTGAAAAAAAAATACAAAATCTGAGATACAATTAACAGGAAAATGAAGACAGGATGTGTGATAGAGAGTAGAGAGAGAGAGAGAGGAGAGAGAGAGAGAGAGAGTGGGTGGGCAGGAACAGACGGTGGATTGGCCTTTTGCTGGCAAGTGAGTGTACTCAGGTGCAAGGAGTTTGTGTGTGTGTGGTGACAGTTATTCATTTCTCAGGTGCATCTAGGAAGGGAGTGCTGGGTGTTGTCTTTTGGCAGGAGACGTTAGTGTGTGTGTGGTGTGTGTGTGTGTGTGCTCCTGGAATCGTCTTCCAGAGAGGCGAGAGTCTGTAAATTTACTGTTGTAGGAAGACTCTCTGCCAGCTACAGAAGAATCAGGCATTCATCTTACTGTATAACACACACTCTCTTACACACACACTCACAATTATCTACCTGGAAGTACAAACTGTCCTCAATTACAGACTCACCACCACGCCCCCCACCCCCACACCCACCCCTATTATTAAACACAACTTCAACAATAAGATTTCTCTACGCGGTATCTGTAAATGAGACGGTGAAATAACCTCTGTGTCTTTACTTTGGCTGCTAATAGTTGTTCTCTATTATGATGTTTAGTTTGGGTCCATAACCTATGGTAAGCTTTACCTCTTCAAGTCTCAACCAGTTATTCAAATGACATCATCTGAGAAGTGCAGTAACTGGTCACAGCATGGATTATTTTTTTAATGAGAATGGCGTCCTTTTCTTTTTATCACCACAATGAAAAAAATGTGTTCATACGTGTTCTACATGTAAACTTTGCATATTACTAAAGCAGTCTGTGTCCACCAAAGTGTTTTTTCCTGAGACTAAGGCCGACCTGGATGCTTCGAAGCTTCGACCGTTGCCATGGTAATCAACCTCCCTTGGTTTTTTTTTATATTAAAGTATATAATAATGTAATTAATCCCAAAATAGACCATGAAATAAGGAATAATTCCACAACATTGTTCATTATTCATATTCAACATGAATTATTATTAGTTATTGTCAGACGGGATATTGCGTTTGTTGTGTATAGGTGCACGTGTGTACAGAAGTACATTAAAAAAATTGTAAGCCTCAGGTCAGGCTGTCCAGAATATCATGTTTTGGACAGCCCGACCTGAAGCCTACATATTTTTTTATTCTTTGCAATTGTAGCGTTGTGTATTTACGCCATGCTACACATGCCAAAAATCGTCCAAATATAGTAGGACTTAGTATAGAGTATTGACTTACTGCCAAACGTCGTTTTGACCAATGAAAATAGGTCGGAGGTGAAGCGGTGCATGCAACTTCTCAGAAATAGAGCCAGGGCGAGCGTTTTTTCACTCGTCATTCTGCGCCGAGCGCTGCACATTTGGCTTTTTTTTCTCTTTCTGGTTGGCGACGAGTTAAAAAACGTTCAACTTTGGGTAAAACGCTGCACTTGTCACTGTCATTTTTACCCAGCCGTCCAATCACAAGTGGAGGAGGGGCGGGACAAATAGCCTACCACAAAGACGTGATCGAAATGTGTTTCATTATGAGTACGTTGTGGTCTTATTGTGCATGTTATGCTACCGTTTTTTACTGTGGACTTTATGTTGTCCCTTAGGGCTGCTACTAAGGATTATTTTCATGGTTGATTAATCTATTATTTTCTCAATTAATGCAATTAGTTGTTTAGTCTATAAAATGGTGAAAAATGAGTCAAAGCGATTAATCCATCCATCCATCCATCTGCAACCGCTTATCCCGTTAGGGGTCGCGGGGGGGCTGGAGCCGATCCAGCCGACATTGGGCGAAGGCAGGGTACACCCTGGACAGGTCGCCAGTCCATCGCAGGGGCTGGACACATATAGACAGACAACCATTCACGCTCACATTCACACCTACGGGCAATTTAGAGTCCACAATTAAACCTAACCTGCATGTCCCTTTGGACTGTGGGAGGAAACGGAGTACCCGGAGAAAAACCCCACGCTAACACGGGGAGAACATGCAAAAACTCCACACAGAAGGGTCCACAAGCGGATTCGAACCTGCAACCCTCTAGCTGTGAGGCGCCAGTGCTAACCACTGCACCACCGTGCAGCCCCCAAAGCGATTAATCGATTATCAAAATAGCTGCCGATTAATTGTTGCACCTCTAGTTGTCCTTATGTCTTGAGCACAATAATAAAGTCTGAATCGGAACCAAACGAGGGTACTCACCCAGATGTTTCCTCGCTCACGAAATCTCATGAAACCCACGATATCTTTCCAACGTGCTTCAGCGTTCCCTTCATCCAGAGCAAGTACTCTTCCTTGTGCCAAAATCTTTTACTTTACCGCGGATATTTCGTATCCATAGCAACCAGACGCGACCAACACGTCTCAGCTGCGCCTCCAAGCAGGACAGGTCTGACTAGAGAAAGTGTCTCACTGTAACGTGTTTATCCAGCAGCAAGGAAACCCCTGATTTTAATCATACCATGTGCCGGATGTTGTTAATACTCGCTCATATCTCCCTCACCCTCTTCTTAGCAGATTCTTGTAATGAAACACAGGTTCTTGGGTTTCTTAATTAGTACTCAGGTCTGCTTTTGTATTCTGTGAACTTCATAATGCCACATATTCAACAAATAACAATTAGCTTAATTAAGATGATTTAAAAACTCCCATCTAATCCGTCAACACACCGCGTTCATATTTTACACTGTGTGTGTGTGTGCGTCTCCTCTTCACGCTTGACAAATCAAGATCAGCGTATAATGACTGCATAACGAGCGTGTCCTTAAGATACACAGACACGCCACCCACACACACGCATACATATTCACAAACAAACATGTCCTTAAGACAGACGAAGCTCATCAATGGCCGTTAATTAAATTCTGTGCGTATAATGAAAGACTTAGAATTGCTGTTTACGGTGCTCTCTGAGTGTGTGTGTGTGTGTGTGTGTGTGTGTGTGTGTATGTGTGTGTTCGCTGCTTGTTTGTTTGCTTTAATTGAAAAGATTTCACCTGCAACAGTAATTGGTTTTGGGAATGCTTTTTCGTGTGGGAAGTACGTGTGTTAACGCCTGTATGTATGGTGTTTAGTGTGTTTATTACCACGAAGTAAAAGACATGCGATGGAGAAATCTGACAAGACGAAGAGTTCAGGGTGTGTGATAGAGAAACGACTGAGAGTAAGAGAATCTGTGAGGAAAGAGAGAGGAAAACACTCATTTTTAAATAAAGTTTTAGCATATTTTCACTTGGAGTTGAATGAAATGTTATTTTAGGTGCTTACAGCACTGAAAAAAGAACATCTCTGTTACCCCTGTGTTCTGTGAGGGATGGGGATGCGTTGTCCAATACGTTGGTTTATTATCAATTGGCGGATCTTGGGCAACTGGGACATGCGCAGTAGCGTCCACTCGGTCACATGACTCAGTCACGGGGTCCCAACATCCATCCGTCGTCACGGCTTGCGCTCCAGCCTCAGTCTGGGTCTTACTCACATGAACGGAGGAAGGGAAATAACTCTGGATTCAGCTATTAGTGCGTTTTACAGCTTTAAAAACTTAATGATTTAAATAAGGGCTATTAGAGTGTTCATACTGGGGAGTTGATTCATCTCAAAAAACAATGATCCTCTGAGTTACTTTCCCAATGTAAGTCTATGGGAAAAAGTCTTTTTGGGCCGATCGGACGCTACTGCGCCTGCTCTATGGGACCAATGGATGCGGAAGATAGACGGAAGATCAGGTACTTTATCAGTCGGAAGTCGAGCCATTTTGGCTTCATGCTCCGCTGAGCAACTCTCATAGTAATGAACTGGGCACCACCTCCAAAGCTGTATCCAGTTCTCTTAATACATCCATGGGCTGCACAGAGCAGATCGAGCCGGGCAGGAAGTGGAACAGCTAGAGCATCCGGTCATTTTTCCAAATGAAGGCTTTTTGTAGATTTGTAGACTCCAGATCGTATCGCATTGCTACAGCTGCAGATATTTGATCCATGTTGTTCATAACTGGACTTTTAACGGTGTTCACTTTTTCTGTCGGCTACAGCACAACAAAGTAGCAACAATAAACACAATTCAAAAAGACAAAAAAGAAACAAAACACTTGCACAACTTCTGAAAAACTTCTAAACTAAATGTTGTCGATCTAAAATGAAGACAGATTCAGCGGCTTATTTCCCGCCTAAAACGTCTTGTTGGTTCCAGTTTGAAAGCTGGGAGGAGCAGCCCACCGGGGAAAGTGTTCGTCCAATCAGGGGCCTAGTGCCAGCCCATTGCGATCCATCTAAAACGCCCATGTGCACACGTACCATATGTCTCGTTTGATTCTGTGAGCATCAAACATGCAAATCCAATTATCGCCGTTGTATTGAGAGAGCAGCAATTATCTTGTAGATAAATATCTCAGAATCAAAGGGAAAAAAACACAAAATACCTGCATGACTAGATTCTACTATAGAGCTAAGTAAGCAAGTATGCTTTTTTTGTAATTTGGGTGACTTGATGTTTTAGATCAAACATATATAAATATGGTTATTACCTCTTTGTTTGGACGCTCAGTCAAGACTGAAACACCAAGGTTAATGTGAAGTCTTATGAAAAGAGCCACTAATGAAACATTCTGCTTCTGAATACGGATCACGACCCTTCGTTTCATGTTAATTCCCTGTTCGTCGAAAATATCCAAATCAATTGAAAGTGATTATGTATGTAGTATATTTGTGTTGTCCATTTTTCACAAAATATGGCTGCCAATACCTTTCAGGCAGCAAAAGCCAGAAGTAACCTGAGCACCTTTTCCATATCTGTGATTGCGGACTGAAGGACTGTAAATATGGTCTTTTTGTAATGGAGTTTGTATCTGGGTTATCAGTATCTGGGTGCAGGTCGTATCCCCGCTGACCCTCCAACGGTTTAGACTTTCTCTTTCTAATAATGGTTTTGACTCACTACGGCATTGTTTTGGCTTTTGAAATGGATATGACGTCACGCTACTTGGACTACAACAATAAAAGTGGTAACTTCCTTCTACCTCCGTATGGACTTAAATGAAGCAAAAATATCGATTCTAGCATTAAAACAAATGTCAAAATCATAAAAAGAAATCGCGATACAAAGGTGAATCTTTTTTTTTTTCCCCACCCGTAGATACAAATGTGTCTCTCTTTCTTGAAATCCCCTCATCCCGTTCTCTGTCGCTTCATCCTGTCTTATCCCCTCGTATCTCTTCTTTCGCTACCCAACACCATCTGTTCATCTTTAGCCGAGAAGGAGCTCCCTTTCCTCGCCGACTCTCTTCTATTCTCTCTTTTAAACTGGTTCTCTGACATTGGCCCCGTGCCCCTTAGCTCTTCATTTATTAGAAAGTGAGAGCTTTTCTTTAAATCCTCATCCTTACTGGCCTCGAAAGGGCTTCGACATAATCTACATGACAGTCTGGCAGGATGACATTTGACTCAGAGATGTTAACATTCATCGCATGATTTTTTTTAATATGCAACAGCAGATTTTCTAAAGAAGAATGTTCCTCAGATCCTCCATTTCTCCTATTGTATCCTCATTTCCTCGTTGCTCCTCCAGATTAACTCCCTCCTTCTCCCCCCCCCTCTAATATTCCCTGCCTTCCCCTCCACTTCCCATCCACCCTGCTCCATCTCAGGGGCATATGTCAAGAGGAAGCAAGCATCTGCTCCTTGAGAGGGATTTTGTGTCCGCCGCGCTGCCGTTCGGTGCCAGAAGTCCGTCAGTCGCACGGCGGCAGTATGGCCGTGTACTGTCTGGCGAGGAAGTGGGACACGAACCCAGGAGGGAAGCTCTGCTTGATTTCATTTGGGTGTCTGTATCTTGGTGGGAGCTTCTCAGCAGTTTTCTGTGTAGTGGCGCTCCATATAAGAGAATAACAGACTTGAGCTGCACCTGGTGTTGAAAGGAATCAGCATGAAGGACGGTGGAAGTCAAGAAGTGAAAATGAAACAAGGAATAAAGGATAGGGGAACAAAAGACGCTAGTGGAAGTGTTTGTTGGCGGCGAGGATGAATTGTAAATGAAGGCAAACTCTTATACGTGAAAGCCAAGTGAAGCATTGTGTCGAGGAGCCAAACGTGAAGCAGGTGGGAAGACTTGACAAACTTAGGAGAAGCAGGTAGTTGAGGGGTTTTTTTTGCTCGCAGGTGTGTGAAGGAAATGAAGGAGGCATCCATTTCCACCACATTTTTATTGTTACACATGTCAACAATAATATTGTGGGATAGTGATGGAAGAAAAAAATATTTTCTTCCGTCAAAATCAAAAGCTCTAACTGTCCTTGTGTGCTCCAGACCTCATCTGTAGAGCTTCCAATCAGCTGGTGCACAGGGATTCCCTCATCTTTAAACTGTTTGGGTCCCTCAAATTGATGGGCAGAGTCAGTCCCAAGTTGGAACCATTAGAAAGCACTGAACCATATCCAGAGCAGGAACTAAAATTGGTTCCTGTGGGCAAAATGCATGTAAAGTTCATGAGTTCCTAAACAGTTTCTTTTAGGGCTGCTTGCCAAAAATCACAGTTATTTTGGTCAATATTGAGGTCACAATTATTTAACATGATTACTCATTGACTTTGGAAACATCATGCATTTAGAAAGAACATTTTGTAGCCTGCATTTTTTATTTTTTTTTGAACTTCTTATAATATCCTTTCAACAGGTCCAGTCGTACAGCACAATCACATGTTTTAAGACGCAACAGGCTCATAAGTGTCCTTAAGAGGCAGACCGCGAGCCTCGGCATCCACTCAATGTCCATACATTGTTCCATTAAGTAGGAATGAGTCATTTTTTTCATCCATAGGCCCAGAAAATATACAGGGAGGAAAAATAACATGTTTATTTATACTTATATTAGGAGAGAAGAGAAGTATAGGAAAGGAATTGAAAAATAATCAATAAATAGATAAATAAATAAAAATAAAATAGAAATGAGAGATAAAGTTAGAAAAATGGAAGTAAAACAATAAAAAGATAGAATAGGAATAATAATAAACAAAAATAAATAGGGAAAAAATAAATAAATAAAATAAAATAAAATAAAAATAAAGAGAAACAAAATAAATAGTGATAATAAATCACAACGAAAAAAATAAATAAATAAATACCAACAAAAATGAAAAGAAGAATAAAAAATAAAAATCCTAAGCTGTTACATATTCATTTAGTTAACATCAATTAAGAAAAATTAAGTTATTGGGGCCCACTTAGTTAAGAATACTTCTGTCCTTAGTTGTAGTTGTAACCTTGCAGTAATGTAGTAATGTAGTAAACCTCGTAGCCTACATTTTAAAGTTAAATGCATCAATCTGGTGCACTTTGAGAGCTTCACCCTGGGCCTTTCCAAGCCAACCTAGAGACGGTCGCAGCGCACCACCACGGAGGACATACGCCCAGTCGACGACCAGCCAGCGTCATTGCATTGTGGCGCAATAATTGTTATATTTAGATTATCTTATTTTCATAATCGTTGTAAACCTAAATTGTAATTTAAATTAAAATGTAATTAATTACACAGTCCTAGTCCGAGGATCTAAATTTGGTTCCTCTGGGTAAAATGCATATACAATTCACAAGTTCCTAATAATAATAAACTTTATTTGTATAGTACCTTTCCAAGCATAGTTACCAAGTGCTCTACATACGTTTAAATAGTGCAAACATCAAGATAAAAACAATACAGAATAAAACATAAAAACATAGGCCAAAATAAAATGTTGAACATAAGACTTGTGTACAAAAAGTCAACAATAATGAAGTTTAAAACAAGGGAATGCTATAAAAAAGGCCTTTGTGTAAAGGTAGGTTGTGAGGCGTGATTTAAAAGAAGAAACAGACTTTACTAGCCTGAGTTCCTCCGGAAGGGAGTTCCACAGCTGTGGGGCTCTAACGGAGAACGCCCGGTCTCCCTTTGTAACAAGACGGGTTGTGGTGACAGTGAGGAGGGTTCTACCTGAGGAGCACAGGCAGCGGCTCGGCTCGTAGGGCTTGAGTAATTCTAAAATGTAGTCAGGGGCAAAGCTGTGTAGGGCTTTAAAGTAATTAGTAAAATTTTAAAATCAATACGATACCTGACTGGGAGAAGTGTTGCAAGGATGGGTGTGATATGGTCTTGTCTCTTAGAGTTTGTTAATAGTCTGGCTGCCGCATTCTGAACATGTTGGAGACGGGATACGGCTTTTTGACTGAGTCAATTTAGAGATGTTCCTTAGCTGGAGAAAACGTGACTGAATTACTTCGGTAATCTGTGCATCAAAGCAGAGCTCGGAGTCAAAGACCACACCCAGGTTGCGGGCGGACTGTGTGATGTTAGAAGACAGGTTGCCAAGAGTCTTTGCTAATTCATTAGTAAAATAGAAGGATTTCAAATTTAGAGTCATTTAGCTGAAGGAAATTTTGTGACATCCAGCATTTTACATCTGAGAGACAGTCCATTATATCAGAGAGTTTGTCTGTGTTGCTACCAGTAAGCAGGACATAAAGTTGAGTGTCGTCTGCATAACAGTGGAGACTAATATTGTATCTGCTGATTATCTGACCCAGGGGAAGCATATAAATAGAAAATAATATAGGACCAAGAATTGACCTCCTAAACAGTTTCTCTGGTTCTTAGAACAATTCCTGCAGTAGAAAAGGACCTGCCAGTATATGTGGCTGTGCCTCCATCTTTTCCTCTTCTTTCTTTTGATCTGCAGAAATGAGGTTGATCTGTGTTACCCTGTTTGGTCTCACAGCTCCTTATGCTGCTCTGCTTCTTACAAATATGTGCCCCACCCCTATTAAGCAAAATCCAGTGTTACACTTGTCAGGATGTAAAGATTCACTTCATTGGTTTCTTAGATACTGTGTGTGCATGTCTGACCTTGATATGTGGTTCAGTGCATGACAATGTCAGTGTGCTCGCCATAGCTAACTGTGAAAGACACACACTGACTGTGGCCATGAGCACCTGCTGAACTGCCAATAACACACACACACACACACACACCAAAACCAAGAGACAGGAGCACGCAGGCATTGATACATGCACATGTACACATACTGTACTGTGTTTACAGTACTCACAATAAATAGGCTTTCATTCCCTTTGCTGTCTCTGTCGATGCTTCTGATGCTCATGTTTCTGAGTGGGAGGAAGGTCTGGCTATTTGTTTGTCAGTCGTGGTGCGCTGAGGTCGCTGCTCCTTGTAATTATTCATTTGCTTCTTTCCTTTATGTACGGAACCTTAATCAACATTCAGTGTGATGGAGGGCAGAGTCATGTTTCACAAATTGCAGGTGAATTTGCGATGGTGCTCTTGCATGCTTGCTCATGATGTCGCAAGTATGCCGTCGTGTCCAAAAATGATGTTGCAAATTGTAGCTTGCGTGTTGCAAATTCGGTCAAAAAAACAAACCATGTTTGCATGGAAAATACTCCATATTTGTCCTGCTCGTATTTGTTTTCATGTATATAAAACGTATGTTTAACAACGTACTGTATTTGGGCTTGTCAACGATCCTAATGACCCATAAGACCTCTGTCACTTTCTAAATTGTACTTAAAGCTCCCTGTTGTATGTTTTTACAAATTTTCACCAAAAAAAAAAAGTTTTTCAAAACACCAAATTGATTTAAACAAGGGCTGTCAAAGTTAAGCGCTAATAACACATTACACAAATTTGGTTTTATCTAATTTCTTTAATGCACCAACGCAAATGGATCTTTCAGAGGTTCTCTTCGCAGTTTTGAACCATGTCATACTAGCTTGTCGTTAAAGGAGGGTTAACTAAATAACGCCTCCAAACTCATGCTAAATTTTGGCGAGGAAAAACTGTCATGGCCATCTTCAAAGGGGTCCCTTGACCTCTGACCTCCAGATATGTGAATGAAAATGGGATCTATGGGTACCCACAAGTCTCCCCTTTACAGACATGCCCACTTTATGATAATCACGTGCAGTTTGGGGCAAGTCATAGTCAAGTCAGCACACTGACACACTGACAGCTGTTGTTGCCTGTTGGGCTGCAGTTTGCCATGTTATGATTTGGAGCATATTGTTTATGCTAAATGCAGTACACTGTGAGGGTTTCTGGACAATATCTGTCATTGTTTTGTGTCGTTAATTGAATTTCCAATAATAAATATATACATACATTTGCATAAAGCAGCATATTTGTCCACTCCCATGTTGGATAAGAGTATTGAATCCTTGACAATCTCCCTTTAAGGTACATTTGGAACGGATAAAAAAATGTGTTTGCAATCAATCGCGATTAACTATGGATAATCATGCAATAAACAGCGTAATAATCATTTCACAGCCCTAAATTAAACTGATTTTACCTGGATTGAGTCTCTCCGCCTACAAAGTGGTCATGTTTGCAGCTGCAAGAATACAGTGTTGACTTCAGTTTACAGTAAACAAGGTCCCCATATGCCTATAAATGCGTATAATTACAGCTAAAAGAAAAATTAGGAGAAAATGATAATAGATTTAGATAGATTTCATCCCAACATGTAAATACTAATAAGAAAACAAACTAATAAAATGAACAGTAAACATACATGGCAAGTTCTAAATAAACTAACCAAATAAAGAAATTATATATTGTCGAAAAGGAGTAGGCGGAAGTAAACACATATAATGTCCTACCCCTTTCTATAACTTCAATAACTTATTGTTTATTTATGTATTTTTATTTTATTTTATGTCATTTTTTAGCTCTTGTGTGTGTGGAGAATGTGCTCTGTGTTAAGGGTGAGTTGAAAAAAGGGTACATATTTGTACCCTTTTTGGAATCATTAAATATATTCTTAAAAAAAAAAAAAAAGATAAATAAATAAATACAACTTAAAAAAAGAAATGAACCTAATGTTTATCACATATACACATAAATAATCATCTTAATATTTAAAACAAAAACAAATTAAAAAGCAGCTGATTATGCACCACAGTCTCTTAGTTGTCAATAAACAATACATGATTAAATTACAATGTCTTGGCCGCAAATGGTATTTTAATAATCTGACTTGTATCTCTATTTTTGTGCTTTTTATTACATTTTCATCTATTTTTTTTATTCAACATAAACACTGATGAATTTATAGGTTTTACAAAAATGAAAAAACAAAAATAATGAGCCCTAAGCATATTCAAATGGCACA